>NC_133647.1:123687750-123799393 GCF_009905375.1 Apium graveolens
AAAGTTCTTAATATTATTAATTAAAGGATTTAATTTTTGGAAATTAAATCAAGAGAGAGAATTATTTCTAAAGTGTTTAGAAAAAGGATTAATAATTAAAAGGTGTTTTAATTATTAATAAGAATAATAAATGGGATAATAATAATAATAATATTTATGGGAAAATTTCAGCTGAAAATTTTGCCTATAAATACACTATTATAGACCCTATTTTATTCTAACCCACATCGAACCCCAAAACCCAAAAGGTTTGGAAAACCCAATTCTCTCCACCTCCTTCCTCCTCCTTAACATCGTTTTCTTGGTGGATACCGGTGGAGTGCTTCACACTTGAGGAGCAACTACTAAGGATCTCTGATCGTTGTCTCCGAATTATTTTAAAGGTTAGATTCGATCCCTCAAATTTTTTATTCATGATCTGTATGCTTTTATTTGGATTTTATATGTGTAAAAGTGTTTTGCCATGCCCCCACTGCGTTAAAAATCCAACACTCTCACTGTGTGTGCCTTCCTTATTTCTCCTACCATACACTTGAATTGCTTCTAGTGCAGGCTATGCAAACTCACTCCTAGTTGTTTTTACAACTGCATCCTGTTGGGAGGATGCAGAGGTGGCTAGAGTGGTCAGCTCAGGTTGTTTACTTCTTTTGGATCTTTTGACCAGAGGTGATTCCTTTTCAGCTATCTCCTCACCACTCTCAGTTATTACAGTTAGGTTTATCCCCTTTCTCTTCTTTTTACTCACCTCAATCCCTGTTGGTGTTCATGTGCTTGTACTTCCACAGGTTCAGGAATCATAGCTGAGCTAGATTGTATGTTAGATCTCATGTCAGGCATAGGATAAGGGTAAGTCCTAAACCTCTCCAACATAAATGGAATAATTTTCAGACTTACATTGACCTTATTCTTTGTAGTAAGTAAGTCAAATATTAATTTGGACACTTGCTTACAATTTCCTATTTTAGTACTATCTATACCATTCAGTAGGTATATGTCAGCTACTTTATTATTTAAAGTGGACATAATAAATCTAGGGAAGAAAATTTCCTTACCTCTAGCTGACAAGGGCATAGTTAGCATGGTTGCAAGTTCTTCCAGGATCAGCAGACCAACATTCAAGTGTCTATTGTGGGCAATTGAATACACCAGCTTTTGTACCACACTTGAAATGTTGTCATATCCTGTCTTCCTGCATGTAAAAGCTCTCACCACTGAATCAAAAATGAATGACCACTCATTCCTTAGATTAGTTATGTTCAGGCTTGATAAGTTGATTCTTTCATTATAGTTGATGAAGTCCAGAAACTCAATTAGCTCATCAGGAGTTGGCACCTCCACCAGATTTGTAGTAGGCAGTCCCAAAGCTAGGTTCACATCCTGCTCATTAAACTCAATTTGTTAACCTCCAACTGAGCAAGTCACTACCAAGGATATAGCATCATCATGCATCACAGTCCTCACCACAGCTGTAGTCCAAAAAGCATGCAACACATCTAGGTACAATACTGGATTAGCAGTCAAGGCTCCTGCAATGTAAGATTCAGACATAAATTTCACAAACCCCTTGAAACTGTCAGGGGCTTGGTTAGCATCAGTAGTTTGTTTCTTTCTCTGGGATAGTTGCTCTAATAGTGTTTTGTGCCATTGTAGTATAGTAAGAGAGAATGGGTAAGAAGAATTTTTGAGAAAGGAGTAGAAATGAGTGAGAAATGGGTTTTTGCTTGAAAGGCTAGGTCAATTTCGATCTCGAAAGTTGTAAGTAAGTGTATGTAACGAGAAGTCTGGGTATTTATAGAAAAAGTAAATGACTTGTCGATAACTCAAAAATAGACATTTGGAGTTTGTCAATCGAGAAGTCATTTTAAAAAATGAAGTACATATCGAGAAGTCATTTTAAATTACTCTTTTAGAGAACTTAAATTTGACTTATCAAGATGTCAAATAAATACCCAGTTTGTCCAAAAAGGACTGAATTAATTCCAACTTTTATTTGAATAAATTCAAAATAAAATTAGAATGAATTTTCCAAGAGTATTTTACCAAAATAATTTATTAATTTAAATTATCTCAGTTCTAAGTTATTGATAAGTCAAAAATTGTACTTGTAGAGAACTCTGTGAATAAACACTACTAGAGAACTCTACAAGGACTTATCGATAAGTCATTTTTAAGCCTATCGAGAAGTCACTCAAGAAGTCAGTAAATTGACTTATCGAGGACTCACTCGAGAAGTCCTAAAATGACTTGTCGAGAAGTCAATTTTTACTTATCGAGAACTCAGTTCTCTATATACTTTTGGTTTTTATAATTCTGCCTTGTGTTAATTTTACATATTAAGAATGTAAATTAACAACTGAGCAGTTTACTTAGAATTTGAAAAATTCCAAGTTGAATTTGAATTGGAAAAACAAATATGCAGAGATTTCTGAAATATTTATAATTCATATTCCAGTTAATTTCTAATAAAATCAAATTACTTTTGATTAACTAGAAATTAATCGGCTGCAAAACATTAGCTGAGTTATTGCCTTAAGATGAAGAGTTAAGCATTCCAGTTTCACTTACAAGCCTAGTGAAAGTTGCTTCATCCAGAGGTTTAGTAAAAATGTCAGCTAATTGTTTTTCTGTTGGTACAAAAAGGAGCTCAATGGTACCCTTTGTAGCATGTTCTCTGATGAAATGATACCTCACTTGAGCACAACAACTTCCTGCAGCTATGTATTCAGCTTCAGCTATAGAAATTGATACAAATTGTTGTTTCTTGCTATACCAAGATACAAGTCTTTGTCCAAGAAATTGACAACTCCCACTGGTACTCTTTCTGTCAACCCTGCATCCAGCAAAATCTGCATCTGTGTAACCAACAGCTTCAAAACCAGTTCCCTTAGGATACCATAATCCTAAGTTTGGAGTTTCCTTCAAGTATCTAAAAATCCTCTTTCTCCCCCTGAGTTTGTGCAATTAACTTCAGGTGTATGAGATGAGCTTCCATTTCCATGATTTTCCTGTTGAGTAGTTTCTTCATTTTTCTTTTTCGACAGACTTCACAAACTTCAACTTGAGCAAACTCCAGCTTAGGCATGTCTCTTACCAACTTCTTTTTGACAAGGTGTTAATTTCCTTGAAATTCAAGTGAGACAGATTTTTATGCCAGAGCTTGTTTACTTCTTCTGATGGTTTGGTGTAGAAGCAATAAACACCATTTTTATTTGTTGAGTCAAAATCTGCAATAAATAAGCTTCCTTTCCTTGCTCCTTTCAAAGCAACTTCACCAGTTTTCTTGCTGATAACAATGCATTCTTCTTTGTTGAATAAGACTTAAGGCCTTTGTCTACAAATTTGCTAACTCTGAGAAGATTCATTTCAAGACCAGCTACCAGTGCTATATTATCAAGGACAACATTTTCAGAAACAATCTTTTCATATCCCATTGTGAATCCTTTGTTGTTGTCTCCAAAGGTCACCAAAGGGCCAACCTCTCCCTTAAATTGTGATAGCAGGGCTTTACCACCTGTATATGCCTGGAACATTGTAACACCCCCAAATCCGGGGTCGGGGATTCGGGTTGTCACGAGCTCCATTTCCCTTATCAATACTTAATCTTAACAGTCAACCAACTACCGAGTACTGTGACCCCACAATATACACACACACACACACACCACAAGTTATAGTCTCAGAGATGAATACCAAAAATAACACAAGTCATTTTATTCCACAATTATAAACCGTTACACCTTAAAGGGGTTTCTGAATAATTTACATATTCTTTGCCATTATTACAATTTATAAATATACATAAGTCTGGCACAACAAAAGTTGAAAGCCTAGCCTACTGGTAGTTCCTACCTCAGCTACAACGATATCAACGCCTATAGGAAACTGCGAAACGTTTCCTATCCGCTCACGAATTGGGAGCTTGATCTTGTTCATCTTGTCTATCTGATGTTGTGTGATGAAAGAAGAAAGCAAGGGTGAGCAACAAGCCCACCGAAATAATATGTATAATAATTAACAATATATGAGCATTCTCATAGTACTCATGCAAGTCTTGGTTAAGAAGAAATGAACCAAGTTAATATCTTAACGCGACTAAGTCACAAAATATTCAGTATATATATACATATATACTTTTCACAATCTTTGAAATCATCTGACATGTATAATATACACAGAGTTCTAGTTTATAACTATATAAAAATATCGTTGCAAGGTGATCTCATATATCTAACCTTGTCTCAACGTTTTTCTGAAAATCTTTGACATGCATAAGATAATCATTTACTAGATATAAGTTTAAAAGATGAAGTTACAAGATACTCCAATATACTTATATCTTTTCCAAATACTACTTGAACTACCACCGTTCAAGTTATAATCAGTTTCAAAAGGTCATCACACTGATGAGACTACAAGATAAGACTTGAATAGATTCAATCTTTGAAATATCATTATAAATAATGAAGTTACGAGATACTTCATTAAGTCCTGATATATATATATACACATCTATATATATACATTTCATACACTCCTTGAAAACCTCTGTTATGAAAATTATAAACAGAGTTGTAATATCCAATGAATTTGGAAAGGAGAAAACATTGGCATAAACCTGATATCTTGCTGATCAGGCAAAGATACCAATAAGTAACCTTTTCTACTAGTAGATGGACGAATTCCCCACTGGTCATCACCCTGGCCGCAATAGGACCTTATGCTGGACTGCCCCTCAGCCACTTACGCATTTGATGGACTCCCACTGAGCCACTTACACTTTCATGGACGCCCACTGAGCCCATGTTGCTTATGCCGACTCAATAGATGGACTTACTTCCCGAACGTTGGGTAAGTAATCAATTCATTTATCAAAGCAGCAACCTCGTTGCGAATATAAAATACACCACATAGCCGGATCCCTCAGGTTTTGAGCGAGTATTTAAATCCCCTTTTAAAGGAAGATCTTAAATATAAAAATGAGTTTTGGGATCCGCTCTAACCTTTAAAATCATTTTGAAGACTCGAAAACATTTCTAAGAATGTTTGGAGTGATGCTGATTTAATAAAATAAATCAGTCCCGATATATTAGAAAATATCAGAATATTATTATTTAAATAATATTCCCATAAAGAATAATCTTTATAAAAATAATTGAAGTAAAAGTTGTAAAACTTATACTTGAAATGAATATTAAATAACCAAAGATATACTTATACGAAAGTAATATCTTTATTTGAATAATCAAAAATGAGTTTGATTATCGACACATTATTCTTTAATAAAATTAAGAATATTAATTAGTAAATAATCGGAGTCATAAGCCCTCGAATAAATATTAAAAATAATATTCATTAATAAAATAAACGGAGTCATAAGCCCTCGAATGAATATTCAAAATAATATTCATTAATAAAATAAACGGAGTCATAAGCCCTCGAATGAATATTCAACTAATATTCATTAAATAAAATAAACCGAGTCATAAGTCCTCGAATGAATATTCAACTAATATTCATTAAATAAATAAGCGGAGTCATAAGTCCTCAAATGAATATTCAGAATAATATTCATTAAATAAAATAAAGCTATTGAATAAACCTTATTCGATTAAAAGTTTTGAAACTATATCAATATATATATATATAAATATATATATATAATATACTCGGGAACATCGACTCCCGGTTTTAGAAAATGTTCACCTTTGGTTCCCCTATCATAAGGGTATACGCAACTACTGCTTATCTCTAGCATAGGTATTATGCAACTTATAAGCAATTGAATCAACAATTAGATATCAAGATTACGAAATAGACATGCATATATACCATATCACATGCTCCAATATATCGCAAGATTTGCTAATAACAATCATGCACTTATCAGAAGATAATGCATATACATATATTTACATCACAACAACAGTATAACGGGTAGAAAACTTGCCTGAGTGCTCTGGGGTAGACTTAAGCTTAGAGCGGGTCCGGTAACCTATGAACAATAACATAAGCTGGAATTAAACCACGGTCGCTTAAGAAACTAGACTTTAACCAATTGAACCCTAACATTTGCTTATGGACATTTCTACGCTTAACAAATCACATAAGTCGTTCGAGTACCCTCGGCTCCACCATTTTTTATAAATTAACCATTAAGGGTTTTAAGGCGATTCTTTCACGAGTACCCTACCAACTGCCTAATCCACTTAACATAATTGTTTCATATCCCAATTAGTCATTTAAGGTCCTTTACCAAAGTAAGGCGAGGGGAAATGGTTCGTTCGCGAAATGCCGTTACTTAAAACGGTCGTTTCTCCTAAACCGTACATCGGATTCAAGTGTACCACATATCAAAACGAAGCTCGTAACATGAACTATATAATCATGACAATGGTCAAAACCTATCAGTGGGTTCTCGGGTCCTGATGTTATGAACAAAAATAGTCTAAAGTAAATCGGACATTACGACGGCTATGTTTACACGATTACCCAAGTTTAAACTACTCCAATCAACCACCAACCAACTCATAACCATCAATACAACAAAACTTCACCTAAACCATATAACATCAGCCCATAAACTCCAAGTTTTTCAACTCAAACAACCACAATCAAGACCTATGAACTATAATCAAGCTTTAATTACCAAAACACTTCCAAATCAAACCAAACTACTAATAATCACAATCTATGCTTCTCTTTTCACAAAACCAACAATTAAACTTACTAAAAAATAAAGTAAAGGCTAGGGTTTGATGTTTATACCTTCCTTGGGAGGTGTTAAGTTGCTAGGAAGCCTTTGGAAGCCTCCTACAAGCTTGATCTTTCCAAAGAAATCAAGAACACAAAGTTAGGCTTTGAAGTTTCTAAAAGTCCGATTTAAAGAACTGTAAAAATGAGGGTCTTACCATACTTATTTGGATGAGACTTGTGAACAAGAGTTATAGGCCATCTCAATACCTTTCCAACGACCTATAGAACACAACATTTGAGTGAGTATTGAACGAGATATGACAGTTTGAAGTTGCTGTGTTTATTTTGGCCGAGAGCTTCTTCTTGCAAAGTCAACTCTTCTCTTTTTGATTTATGTTATTTGCTTGGTTGATTCTTCTTTTTGTCTTGAAATTTGTTTTAACCTTTTTACCATGGTTAATTTTGTATGGCCCAAAATCACCCAATAAACAAAACTCCTTTTTCATGCTTATGCAAGCAAGCTTGTGTCATGTGATGACATCATCATCCACTACCTCTTTGATTAGCTCCTAATTACTTGGCTAATGACCGCTGATCTGTTATGCGGTTCACTTAACTTTCGTTTTCGTTTATCGTTTGAGGGATCATACCCGGGATCTTATTACTTAGGTTTCTTTAACCTTTCTCAATACATTATATTCCTTTTATGATCCTCTCGTATAATCCTCGAATTTAAATCCTTTTTATTCTGTTACCTTATACTTAATTCTTTCTGTATCTGGTAAATTTCCGGAAAAAATCAAAGTGTTCGGATTTGGATTCTGACGATCTTTACATACACTTATTTACTTTATGGAATACTAATACGATCTTAGAATTTCCATAACAGTACTCCTATATAGTGTGGTCTGATAATTTTCCTTAATCAGCATCATCGGCAAAAGTTACTATTCATCCGTGCTTCAAAAATTCCAAAATTTGGGGTTATTACAGTCTCCCCTCCTTAAAAGGATTCCGTCCCGGAATCGGATAGAAAATGAATAGGGATGCTCTCTTAGCATTGCACTTTCTAACTCTCAAGTAAATTTTCCTACATTGTGGTTCTACCATCAAACTTTGACTAGTTTGATAACCCTTCTCCTAACCACTTGTTCCTTTTCAATCTATAACCCTTCCTGGTTGCTCCATATAGGTTACGTCTGGTTGCATGTCTATGCGCTCATATGCTCCTATTTGTCTGGCATCCGAATTACACTTCCTTAACATTGATATGTGGAACACGTTATGAACTTGCTACATGTTCGGGGGTAGGGCTAGCTCATATGCTAATTTCCCAATACGTCTTGATATATCCAAGGGTCCAACAATTCGTGGGCTTAGCTTTCCTTTCTTTCCGAACCTTATCCATCCTTTCTAAGGGAATACCTATAACAGCACTAGGTCCCCTACTTCCTATTCTTTGTCCTTTTGTGTCAAATCAACATACTTCATGTGCCCATCTTGGGCTACTACCGGCCGTCCTCTGATTAAATCTATTATATCCTTGGTCCTTTGGACCACTGCTGGTCCGAGCATCTTGCGCTCTCCAACTTCATCCTATCATAAGGGAGATCGACATTGTCTTCCCTCAAGGATCTTATAAGGCGATACCTCGATACTGACATACGATCGATTATATGAGAAAACTTAATCCGCGTTAAGTGATCATTCCAAATTCTTTCAAGTCTGTTGCACCGACTCTCATCATAGCTTCTAGCATTATAGCTTTTGCTTCTCAATACCCATTCTTTTCCAGTTCGTAGTCGTTATTATCTTCCGTACATAATACTATACTGGTTACACTTTTGCTCGTTAGCGTTCTATAACCTTTTAATAACCACGTCAACCTTAGTATCACGAACGTGTTAGAATCAGAATACCACCATATTGATACTACTTCCTTACTAGCTGCTTCTACCTTCGAAAGCTTGATCCATCATATAGAAGTAAAGGAATTTGTTGAGAGATCACTATGATCATGAACACTTGTTATATCGCATAGTTAGTACAGAAGGTGGCCAGCCTTTAGTACTTGACAAGCAATTAAACAACATGTGGTATCCTACTAGGCTTCTATCACACAGATAGATAGTCATTCGGCAATACCTCCCCTTCTGGAAGGGTTGTTCTTCTCAGCTTACATGAAATGAAAAGAAGAGAAAAGAACGAACTGAAGAGAATTGTATATATGTAAAAAATATTGCCATAAAATATCTGGCTTGGAATCTACCTCTGAACTATAGAGGTTTGTCATAGGAGAACAAAACATATATGTATTTATATCAACATCAAGTATTATAGCACCGTATTTCACATGCCTAAACATTTTTGCTATTTCGTCTATCATTCTATGGACCCATGCTCTTCCTCGAGCTTATACACAATCACCTTTGAAACTCCCTCGATATCGAAAATCGAATCTGGGATCTCATTCTAGACATCATCATTACTAGAATTCTATGCTTGCATCGCAACCTTCCTCGTATAGTAATACGACTCTCTATTGATAAGAAGGAATAAATATTCAAAAGGTAAATAATCAACCTAGTTTTTCTATCAGAGATAACTTATACGTCAACACGACCCGATTAGTGGTACTCAATCTCAACATCCATTCCAATACTCTCACGGTTGTAATTAGCTCATTACTCGCAGAATCATTGCTACATTACTATGGTCCACCACTGACCTACTATAGTCATTCGTTTTCCATGAAGTCTTAATAGCTAACCATATGGAGTCCATACATATCATATCGAATTCTTCTAAGGAGGTAACATGATCACCGTTCATGATTCATGAAGAACACTCCTGAACTTGACGTACATATGACATGAAGCAGATAAAATTGCAGAAGAGTTTCAATGAAAGCAACGATAGCAGGTTAATACCATTCTTAATCATATGCCTTCAATAGAAGACTTAACTCAAAGGTTTGTTTAGTCCTTTTGAAATATGGTCCTGGCTTATTCTCAAAATAGTACCTTCTAAGATAGATAGCCCGCTCATGGCGATTACACGAATTAAACCTTTACCAAACTACTATTACGGTTGGGTATTGCACAGTCATCAGAAGGAATGCTAATCTTCCAAACCATAATACAGCCTTCACGGCTTCAACCATCATCACTGTATTCCTCTGGCACGAGCGCCTATAATTCCTCTCTTACACTTAGAGTGTCGGCCACCTCTTTGGCCTTTCCTGATAGTAAAATTTCCTTACAATCAATGTCATTTTAAATGATTTTCATCTAAATTTTCTACCTCATTTCCAATCACTTCTTGTGTGAAAATGCTTTTCTTAAATCCTGGAGAGAAAAAAAAGAAATCACCATTTTTCCATAAGTCATTGCCTTAGTCTTTAGATATGAACATTGTCACGACTGACTCTCGATCATACTTAGGACGTCTCTTATCTTGGGTCCTTCTCGTTTTCACCAATCTCGACCTTCATTGGGTCGATCTATACTTCTTATGGTTTAACACGTGCCCCTTGGCATTATTATAATTAAGTCATATTTCCTTCATCAAAATTTCTATTCTTGAGAACTTTGATTATTACCTTTCTCCTTGTAAAACCTCTAAGGTTATCCTTAAATCCTTCATCAGGTACACCCTAGGCACAGGGCATATCAAGATACCATTTACTAATACCAGAATTATTGTCTATATAGTTCTGAAAAAATTTCTCCACTAATCCTTAAAGGTTGTTGTTACCTTAATCCTTTCCAATTCATACTGTCAAAACTCATACTATCCCTATTAAGGGTGAAATGCCAACCTTTATGCATTCCCCTAGGATTCATTTTAAGTTACCGATGTTCTATCCTTAATTCCACCTTTAGAAAAAGTACATGCATCCTTCCATGGATAAATCAAGTCATATATCCTTGATAGATTATCTTATTTAATCATTCCCATCTCGATAGTCTATACCAAATTTCACAATAATATCCTTATTCAAAATGAAGTCAACCAATATGGCCTCCAAAAGATAACAACGGTTATCCGCTTTTCTTGCCTGATTTAGTAATGATAACAGGGATGTTCTAGAAGATATTGGTCATGTTCAACGTGAACTTCTTCTTAATAAATCCTTATTTTCTTTTGTTGTTTATCTCAACAGTCATCTCAATGTTAGGAAATCTTTCATACCCGGCGTCTCCCTTTCTCGGTATCATGCCCCGGTCTTACACTTCACTTTCTTGAAGGTCACTTCCTTCATCCAATTTTCCTAATTTCTTACTTTCTTTTCTCCTTAGTCTATCCGCGTCTCATTATTTATCCTTCGAACTATCTCAAGGTTTCCCCGAATCCTTCCAACTTGAAGGGGTACAACATATATATATCTTATGCCTTCAACCATCAACTTTAACTCATGGTGAATCATCCTCATCCTGACGTTCAAATACTTTTCTATTTCTATTACTACGAGTCTTTAGGGATTCCTCATACCCGACTCCCTTATCATTCCTCAAACTCTATTGCCTTTATGCTCCTTTCTACTTCAGTTTCTTTTTATTTTCCTTTCTCTTATCATTATTTCATGAACCCACTAATCATTGACTTCAAACATCACATCGTTCTGGGATTCTTGTCATCAGAACGAATCTTGACAACTTTTACAACTTAGCTTCATATTTCATCATACTCGTCCGCCTTTGTTCTGGCTCTAAAGCTTTTACACTATCTCCATAACCTTGGGAATTACTTTCTCGAAAAAGTTGACTAACTTTTAATCAGTTTATTCTAACCTCTGGCTCCGTGCCTTTCTTGGTCTTTCACCAGCGGGTGACCTCTCTCTTAGGAGGGTAAGTGACAAAAATAGTCTTTTGTGATTCGTCCATCATTTAGAATCTCAAATGATTCCTATATTTTCTTTAGCCAGGTTCTCGCCTCTACTGGGTTCGCTTGTTCCTTAGAACTCTGAGAGCTTAGTGACTTAAAGGTCCGGAAAGAATTTCCCACCACACTGTCTCCTCAGGGTGGTGGTTGGGGATAATAGTCTAAGTTCTTTTTAGACAGGTCCATGAATTGCCGTATAGGAGTACCGTCTCGGGTCTCCTTTCCTTACTCGACTTTCTGTTTCCTTAGTCTGAACATTCCCTCCTCCTGCCCATAATCGAGGTCATCCTACAAGTTTTAAATCCTCATTTTCCACTTCATTATGTTATAGGTTCCTTCTATCTTAATGGCAACCTCCCTGACTATCACATTCGGGGTTTGCCCTAAATCTTATTCCCCAAACTAGGTTTTATCTAAGATCTCATTTTTAAGCTCTTGAACATTTGGAACCCAAATTCTTTAGGAATACCTCATTATTCCCTTGTCATCTTTCTCGGTATTAATCTCTTATCTATTTGTTGGCTCTCTGCCTTCATTCATCACTTTTTCTTGGCACAATATTATATTTTCCAATAATCCAGACCACATAGCGATCTCAAACAGCTTTTCGGTACCGGCTCCGGTTGCGTTCACTTCTATTTCCATTTTCTCAAAATCTCTTATCAACTCTCTTAGAGACAATATCATCTTGAGTTTCTCCTTTCTACTAAGGGCATTAACCACCATTTTGGCTTTCCTTGGATGATAAAGAATCTCATAATCGTAATCCTTGATTAGCTCTAACCACCTCATTTGGCGCATGTTGAGCTCTTTCTGCGTGAAAATATACTAGAGCACTTATGGCTTGTGTAAATCTCGCACTTCTCTCCATACAAGAAGTGCCTCCAATCTTTAGGGCAAAACTATTGCCACGAGCCCAAGCTCATGGGTGGGGATATCGAATTTTATATTCCCTTAATTGTCTTGACGCGTACGCTATTACCTTGTTGTGATGTATAAGAAGCACCCTAATTCCTTATGCGAAGCGTCACTACACTTCACAAAATCTCATTTTCCATCCGGCAACGCCAACATAGGGGCCGTCACCAACCTTTGCTTAAGTTCTTAAAATCTTTTCTCGCATTTCTCTGTCCATTCAAACTTCTCAGTCTTACGAGTAAGCCGCGTTAAAGGGCTACTATCTTTATAAACTTGAACGAACCTCCGGTAGTGACCGACGAATCCTACCTCTGGTAGTCGCCCTAACCATGGTCATCAATTCCTCAGTGGTCCTTTATTCATTCTTGTCAGGATCCTTCACGGCATCCTTCTCAGCAATAATCCCTTCTAGGACAACATCCTTAACCACTACATCCTCAATATAAACATCATCCGGTCCCGTGTTAGGACGCTCTATCGGATCCACAATCTGATCTCCAATACCTAATAAAATATCATCGCGTTGTTGCTCCTCAACCTCAGGGTTCGGAGTCCCGCTACCATATACGATAACGAACTATGCCTCTATCACGATATTTATAAGGGTTCCCCTAAGGGTTTTAACTGTCAGTACTACGTTAGGTAGCCCGACTATGAACTTGGAAAGAATTCTTATTATCTTAGTGAACTTATTATTTTAACGTCATATCATCTCTGAGGTTTATAACGCTTAGCTCTGATACCACTTCTGTAACACCCCCAAATCCGGGGTCGGGGATTCGGGTTGTCACGAGTTCCATTTCCCTTATCAATACTTAATCTTAACAGTCAACCAACTACTGAGTACTGTGACCCCACAATATACACACACACACCACAAGTTATAGTCTCAGAGATGAATACCAAAAATAACACAAGTCATTTTATTCCACAATTATAAACCGTTACACCTTAAAAGGGTTTCTGAATAATTTACATATTCTTTGCCATTATTACAATTCATAAATATACATAAGTCTGGCACAACAAAAGTTGAAAGCCTAGCCTACTGGTAGTTCCTACCTCAGCTACAACGACATCAACGCCTACAGGAAACTGCAGAACGTTTCCTATCCGCTCATGAATTGGGAGCTTGATCCTGTTCATCTTGTCTATCTGATGTTGTGTGATGAAAGAAGAAAGCAAGGGTGAGCAACAAGCCCACCGAAATAATATGTATAATAATTAACAAAATATGAGCATTCTCATAGTACTCATGAAAGTCTTGGTTAAGAAGAAATGAACCAAGTTAATATCTTAACGCGACTAAGTCGCAAAATATTCAGTATATATATACATATATACTTTTCACAATCTTTGAAATCCTCTGACATGTATAATATACACAGAGTTCCAGTTTATAACTGTATAAAAATATCGTTGCAAGGTGATCTCATATATCTAACCTTGTCTCAACGTTTTTCTGAAAATCTTTGACATGCATAAGATAATCATTTACTAGATATAAGTTTAAAAGATGAAGTTACAAGATACTCCAATATACTTATATCTTTTCCAAATACTACTTGAACTACCACCGTTCAAGTTATAATTAGTTTCAAAAGGTCATCACACTGATGAGACTACAAGATAAGACTTGAATAGATTCAATCTTTGAAATATCATTATAAATAATGAAGTTACGAGATACTTCATTAAGTCCTGATATATATATACACACCTATATATATACATTTCATACACTCCTTGAAAACCTCTGTTATGAAAATTATAAACAGAGTTGTAATATCCAATGAATTTGGAAAGGAGAAAACATTGGCATAAACCTGATATCTTGCTGATCAGGCAAAGATACCAATAAGTAACCTTTTCTACTAGTAGATGGACGAATTCCCCACTGGTCATCACCCTGGCCGCAATAGGACCTTATGCTGGACTGCCACTCAGCCACTTACGCATTTGATGGACTCCCACTGAGCCACTTACACTTTCATGGACGCCCACTGAGCCCATGTTGCTTATGCCGACTCAATTGATGGACTTACTTCCCGAACGTTGGGTAAGTAATCAATTCATTTATCAAAGCAGCAACCTCATTGCGAATATAAAATATACCACATAGCCGGATCCCTCAGGTTTTGAGCGAGTATTTAAATCCCCTTTTAATGGAAGATCTTAAATATAAAAATGAGTTTTGGGATCCGCTCTAACCTTTAAAATCATTTTGAAGACTCGAAAACATTTCTAAGAATGTTTGGAGTGATGCTGATTTAATGAAATAAATCAGTCCCGATATATTAGAAAATATCAGAATATTATTATTTAAATAATATTCCCATAAAGAATAATCTTTATAAAAATAATTGAAGTAGAAGTTGTAAAACTTATACTTGAAATGAATATTAAATAATTAAAGATATACTTATACGAAAGTAATATCTTTATTTGAATAATCAAAAGTGAGTTTGATTATCGACACATTATTCTTTAATAAAATAAAGAATATTAATTAGTAAATAATCGGAGTCATAAGCCCTCGAATGAATATTAAAAATAATATTCATTAATAAAATAAACGGAGTCATAAGCCCTCGAATGAATATTCAAAATAATATTCACTAATAAAATAAACGGAGTCATAAGCCCTCGAATGAATATTCAACTAATATTCATTAAATAAAATAAACCGAGTCATAAGTCCTCGAATGAATATTCAACTAATATTCATTAAATAAATAAGCGGAGTCATAAGTCCTCAAATGAATATTAAGAATAATATTGATTAAATAAAATAAAGCTATTGAATAAACCTTATTCGATTAATAGTTTTGAAACTATATCAATATATATATATAAATATAAATATATATATATATATATATAATATACTCGGGAACATCGACTCCCGGTTTTAGAAAATGTTCACCTTTGGGTCCCCTATCCTAAGGGTATACGCAACTACTACTTATCTCTAGCATAGGTATTATGCAACTTATAAGCAATTGAATCAACAATTAGATATCAAGATTACGAAATAGACATGCATATATACTATATCATATGCTCCAATATATCGCAAGATTTGCTAATAACAATCATGCACTTATCACAAGATAATGCATATACATATATTTACATCACAACAACAGTATAACGGGTAGAAAACTTGCCTGAGTGCTCCGGGGTAGACTTAAGCTTAGAGCGGGTCCGGTAACCTATGAACAACAACATAAGCCGGAATTAAACCACGGTCGCTTAAGAAACTATAATTTAACCAATTGAACCCTAACATTTGCTTATGGTCATTTCTACGCTTAACAAATCACATAAGTTGTTCGAGTACCCTCGGCTCCACCATTTTTTATAAATTAACCATTAAGGGTTTTAAGGCGATTCTTTCGCGAGTACCCTACCAACTGCCTAATCCACTTAACATAATTGTTTCATATCCCAATTAGTCATTTAAGGTCCTTTACCAAGGTTTCAAAGTAAGGCAAGGGGAAATGGTTCGTTCGTGAAACGCCGTTACTTAAAACGGTCGTTTCTCCTAAACCGTACATCGGATTCAAGCGTACCACATATCAAAACGAAGCTCGTATCATGAACTATCTAATCAACCACCAACCAACTCATAACCATCAATACAACAAAACTTCACCTAAACCATATCACATCAGTCCATAACCTCCAAGTTTTTCAACTCAAACAACCACAATCAAGACCTATGAACTATAATCAAGCTTTAATTACCAAAACACTTCCAAATCAAACCAAACTACTAATAATCACAATCTATGCTTCTCATTTCACAAAACCAACAATTAAACTTACTAACAAATAAAGTAAAGGCTAGGGTTTGATGTTTATACCTTCCTTGGGAGGTATTAAGTTGCTAGGAAGCCTTAGGAAGCCTCCTACAAGCTTGATCTTTCCAAAGAAATCAAGAACACAAAGTTAGGCTTTGAAGTTTCTAAACGTCCGATTTAAAGAACTGTAAAAATGAGGGTCTTACCATACTTATTTGGATGAGACTTGTGAACAAGAGTTGTAGGCCATCTCAATACCTTTCCAACGAGCTATAGAACACAACATTTGAGTGAGTATTGAACGAGATATGGCAGTTTGAAGTTGATATGTTTATTTTGACCGAGAGCTTCTTCTTGCAAAGTCAACTCTTCTCTTTTTGATTTATGTTATTTGCTTGGTTGATTCTTCTTTTTGTCTTGAAATTTGTTTTAACCTTTTTACCATGGTTAATTTTGTATGGCCCAAAATCACCCAACAAACAAAACTCCTTTGTCATGCTTATGCAAGCAAGCTTGTGTCATGTGATGACATCATCATCCACTACCTCTTTGATTAGCTCATAATTACTTGGCTAATGACCGCTGATCTGTTATGCGGTTCGCTTAACTTTCGTTTTCGTTTATGGTTTGAGGGATTATACCCGGGATCTTATTACTTAGGTTTCCTTAACCTTTCTCAATACATTATATTCCTTTTATGATCCTCTCTTATAATCCTCGAATTTAAATCCTTTTTTATTCTGTTACCTTATACTTAATTCTTTCTGTATCTGGTAAATTTCCGGGAAAAATCAAAGTGTTCGGATTTGGATTCTGACGATCTTTACATACACTTATTTACTTTATGGAATACTAATACGATCTTAGAATTTCCATTATAGTACTCCTATATAGCGTGGTCTGATAATTTTCCTTAATCAGCATCATCAGCAAAAGTTACTATTCATCAGTGTTTCAAAAATTCCAAAAATTGGGGTTATTACAAACATCCACTGTCTATGATCCAGGTGACTCTCTACACTATTCCCTACACACAATGAGTCTTAAGTGTGTTTGGAAACCCAAGCAGTGTTGGGTAGTTTCTTCTTGGTAACTTGTTCAACAGAAGTATAATGAGTTATTTTAGGAAAAATAGAATTCAGTGACTGTTGTGCATGCTTTCCTTCTGATGTGGACTCATTTCTTGTTTCTTTAAGGTCTATTCTCAGTTTGTGGCAACTCTTCATTACTTTCAAGTTACAAGGAATGCAGTCAAACTTGTCACAGAATGAATAGGGATCATTTGAATCTGCTTCATTGTATTTGCAAGTTCCTTCAGCTGGCTTGCTAACAACCTTTTTATAAAGGTGAGTTAGATGATTTGCAAAGCCACATTTTTCAAACTTCTTTCTAGGAGCATTTGCAACATAAGCGAAATTATTGCTTTTGTTTATCCCTATTTTCCCATTTCTATTTTTCTTTTTCTTTCTTGCATCTTCAATTTTGGTTTCTTTAACAGGAGTCTTGGGACTTTGTTTGTTCATAAGCTTCTCTTAAGTATTGGAAGACTAAACTGATTCTTCAGTTTTCTTCTATTTATCTTCATCAGCAATTTCTTGCTTGATAATCAATTCTTCTTCACTGAAGTTGACTTCACATGCTTTGAATATAGGTGCATTAACCTCTTTAAAAAAGGTTGGAGCATTCTCAGTTTTCTTTGCTTTCCCTTTGTCACCTACAGTCTTCTTTTTGTCATTCATGCCATCATAGTCAAGGCCAGTAGCAATGTTTGCACATGGTTTATTCTTCTCATGATACTGTCTGACCAGTTCAGATGCATTTCTGAAAGATTTCTTCACTTCATTCTTTTCCAGCTTCTCCCTTAGCACTGCTTCAATTTCATTTGCACACTTGACCTTGTTCTTTAGATATGCATTTTCTTGTTTTATAGCATCAAGCTCTACCAACAACAATTCAGTTTCTTGCTTCTCACTTTCAAGCTTCTCATTTATCATTGTTAATCTGCTAACTTCTTCATTAGCAACCACCATGCTTGTGTAAATGTGAAACATTTATGTGCTCATCTTTTCAACAGTTTCCTTGTATTGATTCATATTTAAATTAATAGTGGTAAGATTTGGTGTCTGTGCTTTTGATGAGGATGATTCACCTTGCTCCAGAGCCATTAGAGCATAGTTTCCAACTTCCTCATCTTCATCATTATCTAAATCATCCCAACTTTTTCCCTCTGCAATGTAAGCTTTGCGTTGCTGCTTTTTCAGAAGAGCTTCATACTTTACTTCCAGTTCAAGATAAGCTTTGTCTTTCTTTTCCTTTTTGGGTTTCCTGCATTCTGTAGCAAAGTGGCCTAGTTCATCATAATTGAAGCACCTTATATTAGATCCGTCAACAGATCCAGTTTTGTAGCCATTCTTGCTATCAAAATTGTACTTCCCTTTTTCCTTCCAGCTGCAATCTTTCTTGAAAGACTGTCCTTTACTCATAGAGTATCTTGGCTTCTTTACTCTAATGTTAGAGAATTTTCTAGCCAAATAGGCCATTGACTGATCTAGCTCATCCAGTTCTTCAAGAGTATAGAACTCATCCTTTTCCAATTCCAGAATGACTTGTTCCTGTGAATCATTTGTTCTTTGCTCACTTATTGAGGCAACTGGAATTTGAGACTTGGTTCATCATTAGAGGTTTGACTTTCATTTACAATTAAAGCACTTGAGCCATCTTCAACATGTCCTTGGCCAGATCTCAATGATTTTCTCTGAATCGTTTCAAGTTTATATGTTTTAAGAATTCCATATAGAACTTCCAGTGTTATCCTACTCAAGTCTCTCCCTTCCCTGATTGCTGAGATTTTATATTCCAAATGATCAGGGAGAGTAAGCAAGAACTTCAGGTTCACTTCTTCAGCTTCAAAGTATTTGTCATGGAGCTGCAAGTCATTTATCGGCTTGTTAAATCTCTCAAACACTTCAGTAATACTTTCCTTTGGCTTAGCCCTGAAACCCTCATACTGTGAAATCAGTATCCTTCTCTGATTTGATCTAACTTCCTCAGTTCCCTCACAGAGTATCTCAATTTTTTCCCATATTTGCTTGGCAGTGTCACAGTTGACAATGTTGTTGTACATTACATTATCAAGTGACTCAATCATGCTATCCAGGGAAACTTTCTCTTTTTCAGGGTCACTATACTCAGAAGGATCTTTTGGAGCATAATGAGCTTGAATAACCATGTCTCCATCTGTAGATTCCTCAACTCTAACCATAGGAATGAAGGGTCCATTCTTGAGGATCCGAATGTAGAGTGGATTGGCCATCCTGATAAACAACATCATTTTCTTTTTCCAAAGAGTGTAGTTAGTTTTGTCAAAAGTAGGAATTTTGATGCTATTAATTTTCTGTGTATTCATTCTTCCAAGATCTTGAATCTGTTTACTTTCAGATTTTGCTCTGATACCACTTGTTAGGAAATGAATAACACACAAAGGGGGTGAATGTGTTTTACTATTTTTAGGCTTTTCTTGAATGTTTTTGGCTTGATTGAACAAAGTAAATTAATTCTTGTAGTGAAATGTGTTCATGTAGAATTTAAGCTTGCAGAAAATAAAGAACACATATCTTCAAAACTTACTTAATTTTATATAAAATTAAGACTGTTTTGCTATAAAATTTCTAGGCTCTTTGTTGATAAAGAGATTAGCTTCTTCGTGAGAGTGTTACAAGAAATTTGATCTAAATTGTTATGACTGACTAAGGACCAGTGTTAAGTTTATAACTCAGTTAACTGCTGGTTTACACAATGTGTAATAAGACATGCTATTAGCTTTTCTAAACTGTCACTTGTCATTTCTATTTATAGAAAAGTAGATCTTCCATTTCTGGATTAGCATATCTTTAGCATCCCGTGTTCATTTTGATCTTCCTCTGTCAGTTAATCTTTACCATTGATCTTGCACATTCTTCAAGCTGCTTTTTGTAGACTTGTCAATCCAGCTGTTGGATTGTTTGTTGATTGTTTATCTTGGATATTGAACTGATCTGCAACTTTGTACTTTGAGATTGTACCTCGAGATCTCCAGTTTAGGTCTATAGAACACTTGACATCTCGATAAGTATATTGGCTTATCAAGATCTCTAGTACTCTATATTTAGTTTGGCTTGTAGAGGTCTTCAGTTCTCTATAAGAGAATTTAGGCTTGTCAAGATCTCTAGTCTTCACATCTTCACTTTGACTTATCGATAACTCTTAGTTCTCTAGTGGCTTCTTCACTTGTCGATATCTCAGAGTTCTCTAGCCAAATTAACTTGTCGATATCTCAGAGTTCTCTAGTGATCTTGTCGATATCTCTGAGTTCTCTAGTGAATTTTTAACTTATCGATATCTCTGAGTTCTCTAGTGGAACTTGACTTATCGATAACTCAGAGTTCTCTAATGAATGTAGACTTGTCGATAACTCTGAGTTCTCTAGTGAAGAAATGACTTGTCGATATCTCCAATCTTCAGTTCTTAATTTGGCTTGTCGATATCTCTGAGTTCTCTAGTAGCTTTCCTGACTTCTCGATAAGCCATTCTTGAGTTCTCAAATGACTTCTCTATAACATTAAATCTATGACTTGTAGAGATCTTGACTTAGAGTATTTTTCCTAAAACAGATTTATTTAACTCCAAGCTTCTTCATAATTCTTCTGAGGCATGGTCTTCTTGATCTTCTTCCAGATAGAATTCTTAGGCTTGACACTGTTTATAGAAAAAAGGCTCTAGTCTGCTCCTTTGACATTTTTACAGAATTTAAATGTTACAAGTACAAAATACAAATTAAGATAAAAATACAACTTACTTAGGGTTGACAAAATGTCTTAGTCTTGTTAAAGTACAGGCATGTGTTTTACAACAGAGATAATTACACAGATAAGCAAAGTATCATCTAGAAACAAAAATTGATTTTATACAATACTTCTCTCCACTAATTTAGTCACGTTCAGTTTAATAGGACACGTGGCAACATACGATTGACTTAAAAAGTAATCATGTAAACGTGTGTTACTGTATGCATAGTTCCCAATAATAAGGTTAAGCATTAAACGAACATGTTACAAATCTTACTCAATAGTAAACACCTATAACCATGAAAAATTTCCCATCTGAGGCTAACTTCAACCTTGTAATTATAATGCTGATTTAAACATTATTCTAATAAAAAATAGTCAATCAAAGTTTGACCATTAACAGCAGGTAATCACTTCTATCATGATTTATTAACTACTGAAATAAACTATTAGTCAAACCAAGTTCAACTAATAACAGAGTTGATAATCAAATCAGTTGTTCAACATGCAATTTTCACATAAGAGCATTTAGCACAGTTTGCATGTTATCATGGTATCAAGCATTTAGCATAAGAATCAGTATCTAACAAGTACTGACAAATAATAAGATACCATGCTTCAATAAATATCAGTAGTCTTAATTACCAAAGTTTGAAAACTGCCCTGAAATCATTCCCAATTCATTCACCACTCTTGTGAATGTGGCTTCACAGAGAGGCTTGGTGAATATATTTACTATTTGTTGATCTGTTAAAACAAAGATCAATTCCACTGTACCAGCTTCCACATGCTCCCTCATGAAATGGTATCTGATACTAATGTGTTTAGTCATTGAATGTTGCACTAGATTTCCTGTCATTGCAATAGCACTTTGATTATCACAATATATAGGAATAGAAGAATAGTCTAACCCATAATCTAGCAGCTGATTCTTCATCCATAGAATCTGAGCACAATAACTTCCTGCAGTAATGTATTATGCTTCTGCAGTTGAAGTAGAAATTAACTTTTGTTTCTTGTTGTACCAAGAAATTAATTTGCCTCCAAGAAATTGGCAGCTTCCAGAAGTAATTTTCCTGTCTATTTTGCATCCTGCAAAATCAACATCTGAATATCCAATTAGCTTAAAATCTGAATCTCTAGGATACCATAATCCCAGATTCATAGTGCCTTTGAGATACTTGAAGTTTCTCTTTACAGCTAATAGATGATGTTCTATAGGATCAGCTTGGAACCTTGTACAGAGACAAATAACATAAATGATATCAGGTCTAATAGTAGTCAGATATAGGAGTGAGCCAATCATACCTTTGTAGTTAGTTATATCTACTGAAAATCCAGTATTTAAATCTAACTTGGTTGCAGTGGCCCTAGGAGTTGATGCAGTTGAGCAGTCCTGCATTCCAAATCTTTTGAGTAAGTTCCTGGTGTATTTGGATTGATTTATGAAGATTCCTTCATTAGTATGTTTGACTTGTACCCCAGAAAGTAACTCATTTCTTCCATCATACTCATTTGATACCTGGACTGCATTAGCTTTGCAAATCTCTCACATAGTTTATTATTAGTAGATCCAAAAATGATATCATCAACATATATCTGTACTAACAACAAGTCCTTACCATGGTATTTATAACAGAGAGTTTTATTAATTATACATCTTGTGAAATCACTCTCTAGCAGAAATAGAGCAAGTGTTTCATACCAGGCCCTTGGAGCTTGCTTCAATCCATAGAGTGCTTTATCCAACAAGTAGACATGATCTGGATACTTTGGATCAATGAAACCTGAAGGCTGTACAACATAAACTTCCTCTTTGAGTTCTCCATTTAAGAATGCACTCTTCACATCCATTTGAAACACCTTAAACTTCTTGTGAGAAGCATAGGCAAGAAAGATTCTTATTGCCTCTAGCCTTGCAACTTGAGCAAATGTCTCATCATAATCAATGCCTTCTTGTTGTGAGTAACCCTTTGCAACCAGTATTGCTTTGTTCCTTGTAACAATGCCCTCACTATCAGTTTTGTTTCTGAACACCCACTTTGTTCCAACTACAGATCTATTCTTTGGTCTTGGCACAAGAGTCCAGACATTGTTCCTTTTAAATTTATTAAGCTCTTCTTGTATTGCTGTGACCCAGTCAGCATCTTGTAGAGCTTCTTCAACCTTCTTAGGTTCAGTTTGAGATAGAAAAGAATGGTAGAAATATTCGTTTTGAGTGGCTTTTCGTGTTCTTATACCACTGTCAGGGTTTCCAATGATCAAGTCAGGTGTGTGTGACTTAGACCATTTTATTGCTGATGGAAGTTGACTCCCAGAAGAAGAACCTACCCCTTGATCCATGAATTCTATGTTATTTCTTTGAGTAGTACCACTGTTTTTTCCTGATCCTCCCCCTGAATCAGTGTTCCTATAGTTATCAGCATTTGACTCATCAGAGTTTGAGGAAGATGAGTCTGATGATCTTTCTACTGATGTTCCTTGAGTTGAATCACTTGCAGTAGTCTCTGGATTTATGTCATGTTGCTCCCCCTAACATATGCTTCAGTGTCAGAAGAATTTCCATCATTCTGTGGAACTTCAGAGCTTTGAGTGATAACAGGATTTACTGTATCAGATTCAGGATTTAAAAGTTCAGCATAAGGTACTTCATTTTCAAATCTCAACTTGTCATGGTCATCTGCATCTTCTAGACCTGTTATCTTCTTGTCATCAAAAGATACATATATGAACTCCATGACTGTGCTTGTTCTTAGATTGTAAACTCTGAAGGCTTTTTTAGTCAACGGATATCCTATAAATATTCCTTCATCAGCTTTTAGATCAAACTTGGTAAGAGCTTCAGATGAGTTTTGAGAACAAAACACTTACAACCGAATATATGAAAGTATTTCAAATTTGGCTTTTTCCCTTTCACCATCTCAAATGGTATCTTTCCATGCTTGTTGATCAATGTTGCATTTTGTGTAAAGCAAGCAGTTTGCACAGTCTCAGCCCAGAAGTAGATAGGTAATCTTGCTTCCTTCAGCATGGTTCTTGCAGCTTCTATTAGAGTTCTATTATTTCTTTCAACAACTTCATTTTGTTGTGGAGTTCTAGGATCAGAAAACTCTTATTTTATTCCCTTGAGTTTGTAGAACTCTTCCATAGAGCTATTCTTGAATTCAGTTCCATTATCACTTTTGATAATCTTCACTTTGTATGTTGATCATTTTTCTAGCTCCCTCAGATGATTAAGAAGAATGGATGGTGTCTCATCCTTGGTGTGCAGAAAATATACCCATGTGTATCTTGTAAATTCATCAACAATCACAAGTGCATACCTCTACTTGGAAATAGACATAACATTCACTGGACCAAAGAGATCAACAAGAAGTAGATGATATGGTTCAAGAATTGAGGATTCAGTTTTACTCTTGAAAGATGTCTTCCTTTGTTTGGATTTCTGGCATGAATCACATAAGCCATCATGAGTAAATACTGCATTGGGCAATCCTCTTACAAGATCTTTCCTCACAAGTTCATTGATATTGTTGAAGTTGAGGTGAGAAAGTCTTTTATGCCAGTTCTAGCTGTCTTCCACAGATGCTCTACTTAGTAGACAAACTTCTAAGTTATCAGTTCTTGAGGAGAGCCTGGCTTCATACAAACTACCATGTCTCACACCAGTCAATGTGATCTTACCATCAGACTTCTGACAATTTCACAATGCTACTTATAAAAATTGACATGGTAATCTCTGTCACAGATTTAACTCATACTGATCAGATTATGCTTGAGTCCTGAAACCAGAGCTACATTTTCGATGATGACATTTCCAACTTTGATTTTGCCATATCCCAAGATTTTTCTTAAGTATCCATCTCCATAAGAAACGCTTGGGCCAGCCTTTTCCTCAAATTCTGATAGCAGGGATTTATAACCAGTCATATGTCTTGAGCATCCACTGTCCTAGACTAGAACATTCCTCTTGTCACCCTACAATCATTAATTTAAATCAGTTAGTGCTTTTAAGGATCCAGACTTGCTTGGATCCTTTGGCCTTTTTTAGTTTGTTAACATATGGAGGAGAAGACTTCATATCAGAGTTTATGTTAACATTCTTACTATCAATACTTATATATGTAGAAACATATTTTGCTTTAACTAAAGAAGGTTTCAGTTTATAAAAAACATAATATAAACTGTAATACTCTTTACATGTATAAATAGAATTCCAAACACTTCCACAATGAAAACAAGGATTATGTGGTTTATATCTAGCTGTTCTATTCCTAAACTCTGATTTAGAAGGAATAACTTTTATCTCTTTATTCTTCCTACAAGAATTAGCAAGATGATTAGTGCTACCACAGTTTGAACAGGTCTTTCTAGGTGCATTAGGTGGGTTTACATAGTTTCCATTCTTATTAACACCTACCTTTCCATTCCTATTTTTCCTAGACCTTTTCCTCTTGTCTTTCATGTGTAAATCCTTCAGCTTTTGCTTAAGCAGTTTCTAAGTCATTGAACCAATATTTACTAAAATGGTGTAACCTTGTTCACTCTTTTCATCAATTAAGTTTGATCAATATGCTAAGGTAGTACCTTCCTCATGAATATATTTAGCATTATTAGCACTTGGATTAAACTTAATGGTATTTAATTGAACCTTGTTCAATTTGACCTTATTATCAGTTTTAACTGGTAAGGTTTTCTCAGTTTCTTCTCCACTTTTCTTATCAGAATTAGATCTAGCTGAATATCCTAATCCTGATCCCCAACAATCCTTTTCTAGGATTTCCTGAGTTGTCTTTCCTAAGTTAGTCCAAAGTTTAATGACCTCTCTCTCTTTAGCTAACTCCTTTTCTAGATAAGCATATTTTTCTAACAATATTTCTATAAAAAACAACATTATCTCTTTCTTTTTGAACTTTTAGCATGGAACGAAACTCAGTTTCTAGGTTATCATTCCTTTATTAAGAACAAAGTTTTCACCCTTGATCCTATTATTTTCTAAGGTTTGATCCCTAAAACTAACATGCAGAGTCTTAAGAAATAATCTTAATTCACAGATATCATTAGTATCAAATGCAAGAGTGGACTGAGGTACCTTTAATTCAACAGTGTTGGTCTCAGCATCAATAATTTCCATGAGAGCATAATTGATCCCATCATCCGAGTCTGATGAATCATCCAAGTTTCTTTTCTTTGAGATCAAAGCTTGTTTCTTCTCAGCTCTGGGTTTTCTACAGTCAGCCTGCAAAGTGTCCAAGTCCATCACTGTTGTAACATCTTTCTTTTGACTTGTCATGTTTTCCAGATTTAGCTTCCTTCCAATCAGTATCTCTTCTATTGTTCCTCTTATTAGAGTTTGAGGAACTAGAAATCTTCTCCCTTTCTTGAAGTTTCTGTAGACCATCTTCTTGAAATTTTTAACCAGTAAGGCAGCCATTTGATCCATATCTTCATTGTTGTTGTGATCACTATCAGTATCTAATTCAGTATTAGGATTTGAGTCATCATGAGAATTTGATGATTCAGTATCTGAATGGCTTTCCCTTTGGAGTAGCTTTTCCTCCTAGCTTTCTCCTTTGGCTTCTCTTCAACTTTGAGTGCAACTGGTCTAGGTTTTGATCCTTTTCTCTTGCTCATTTGTCCATCTCTAGTTCATGAGTTTTCAGAACTCCATACATCTCATCTAGAGGTGTGATGTCGAGTTGATATTTATCCCTGATCGACGTGACTTTAAAGTCCCACTTTTCAGGAAGAGCAAGTAGGAACTTCAAGTTTGAGTCTTCCAAATCATATTCTTTATTGACAAGGGATAAGTCATTCGGCAATTTCTGAAATCTATCATAGATCTCAGTTAGGGATTGATTGTCCCTTGAGTCAAAGTGCTCATATTCTTGAGTAAGCACTGTCCTCCTATTCTTCTTGATAGCAGTTATACCTTGAAACTTTACTTCTAAAGCATCCCATATCTCTTTTGTTGTTTTACATCCAATGACTCTATTCGACATAATACTATCAAGACCGCCGTGCAGGATATGTCTAACCTTAGCATCCTTCATGATTGACGGGATATCTTTAGGAGTGAAGTGCTTCTTATCTTTGTCTATCATATTCTCTGGTTCTCCTGTAATCGAAACAACTACCTTTATTGGTTTATGAGGACCATTATAGATCCTGCTTAAGTATTCAGGATCTGTGGCTTCCAAACACATGGCCATCCCGACTTTCCAGATTGGATATTCATGTACTTTCAGGATGGGCACCTTGATTGCTTCATACCTACTCATGTTG
Source organism: Apium graveolens (assembly GCF_009905375.1). Lineage (NCBI taxonomy): Eukaryota > Viridiplantae > Streptophyta > Magnoliopsida > Apiales > Apiaceae > Apium > Apium graveolens. Next base: position 123,715,160 of record NC_133647.1, read on the forward strand.
CTACTTATCTGTGATGTGGTTGGGGGTTGTGGCTTCAGATCCAGATTATGTGTTTCTTCTTCTCCTTTGTCTGACATGGTTGATCAATATTCAGATCTTAAACTGTTTGTAGGTTAACAGCAAGCTCTGATACCAATTGTTAGGCCCTTAATCAACTGTAGAGGGGGGGGGTGAATACAGTTAATACGATCAACTAGACAAAGTTTAACAGAATCAAACATTTTTTTATATAAATCTTATAAAAACTTATTACACAAGTACTCTCTCAAAAGGATGAACAAATATCCTTGAGATCTGCTAGGTTATGCGAAAGATATAACAGTATCGCAATGCATGTAGCATGAACCTAAACTATGCTTTTATAGAGTGTAACTACCAATGTATAAGGAATCATATTCTATTAACAACAAGGAAACCTATACTATTGCTTCTGAGATAAAGTCCTCCACCGACTTGAAATTCCTGTTTCCTTTTCCTCTTCAAAGATCAACTGATGTGAAAAATACTGATCTCATCATCTGTTGACATCATCATCCGTCAAATACTAACATCCGTTGATGTCATCATCATCCGTTGATGCTTATAGTCATCATCCGTTGATGTTTATAATCATCATCCGTTGATGCTTCTGATAGTTTCTGTTTGATATCATCAATTACTCCTAACAGATTCCTTATACATTGGTAGATGTGCTCTATAAAAGCATAGTTTAGGTTCATAATATATGCATTGCGACAATATTATATCTTTCGCATAACCTAGCAGCTCTGAAGGATATTTGTTCATCCTTTCGAGAGAGTACTTGTGTAATAGGTTTTTATAAGATTTATATAAAAACTGTTTGATTTTGTTGAAGCTTTGTCTAGTTGATCGTATTAATTGTATTCACCCCCTACAGTTGATTAAGGGCCTAACAATTGGTATCAGAGCTTGCTGTTAACGTATAAACAGTTTAAGATCTGAAGATTGATCAACCATGTCAGACAAAGGAGAAGAAGAAATACAGAATTTGGATCCGAAGCCACAACCCCCAGCCCCATCACTGATAAGCAACAACATGAGTATGTATGGAGCAATCAAGGTGCCCATCCTGAAAGTACATGAATATCCAATCTGGAAAGTCAGGATGGCCATGTGTTTGGAAGCCACAAATCCTGAATACTTAAGCAGGATCTATGATGGTCCTCATAAACCAATGAAGGTAGCTGTTTCGGTTGCAGGAGAACCAGAGAAGATGATGGACAAAGATAGGAAGGACTACACTTCTGAAGATATCTCGTCAATCATGAAGGATGCTAAGGTTAGACATATCCTGAACAGCAGTCTTGATAGTGTTATGTCCAATAGAGTCATTGGATGTAAAACAACAAAATAGATATGGGATGCTTTAGAAGTAAAGTGTCAAGATACAACTGCTATCAAGAAGAATAGGAGGATAGTGCTTACTCAAGAATATGAGCACTTTGACTCAAGGGACAATGAATCCCTAACTGAGATCTATGATAGATTTCAGAAATTGCTGAATGACTTGTCCCTTGTCAATAAAGAATATGATTTGGAAGACTCAAACTTGAAGTTCCTACTTGCTCTTCCTGAAAAGTGGGACTTTAAAGTCACATCGATCAGGGATAACTATCAACTCGACATCACACCTCTAGATGAGATCTATGGAGTTCTAAAAATTCATGAACTAGAGATGGAGCAAAGGAGCAAGAGGAAAGGATCAAAACCTAGACCAGTTGCACTCAAAGTTGAAGAGAAGCCAAAGGAGAAAGCTAGATGGAAAAGCTACTCCAAAGGGAAAGCCATGATTGCTAAGTCAGATACTGAATCATCAAATTCTAATGATGACTCAAATCCTGATACTGAATTAGATACTGATAGTGATCACAACAATAATGAAGATACGGATCAAATGGCTGCCTTACTGGTTAAAAATTTCAAGAAAATGGTTTACAGAAACTTCAAGAAAGGGAGAAGATTTTCCAGAAAAGGCTTCAGTTCCTCAAACTCTGATAAGAGGAACAACAGAAGTGATACTGATTGAAAGGAAGCTAAATCTGGAAAACCTAACAAATCAAAAGAAAGATGTTACAATTATGATGGACTTGGACACTTTGCAGCTGACTGTAGAAAACTCAGAGTTGAGAAGAAACAAGCTTTGATCTCAAAGAAGAAAAACTGGGATGATTCATCAGACTCAGATGATGGATCAATTATGCTCTCATGGAAAATGCTGATACTGAGACCAACACTGCTGAATTAAAGGTACCTCAGTCTACTCTTGCATTTGATACCAAAGATATTTGTGAATTAAGATTATTTCTAAAGACTCTGCATGTTAGTTTTAGGGATCAAACCTTAGAAAATGATAGGATCAAGAGTGAAAACTTTGTTCTTAAAAAAAGGAATGATTACCTAGAAAATGAGTTTCTTTCCATGCTAAAATTTCAAAAAGAAAGAGATAATGTTGTTTATGTTAAAGAAAAATTGTTAGAAAAACATGCTTATCTAGAAAAGGAGTTAGCTAAAGAGAGAGAGGTCATTAAACTTTAGACTAACTCAGGAAAGACAACTCAGGAAATCCTAGAAAAGGATTGTTGGGGATCATGATTAGGATAATCAGCTAGATCTAATTTTGATAGAAAAGTGGAGAAGAAACTGAGAAAACCGAACCAGTTAAAACTGGTAGTAAGGCCAAATTGAACAAGGTTCAAGTAAAGACCATTAAATTTAATCCAAGTGCTAATAATGTTAAATCTATTCATGAGGAAGGTACTACCTCAGCACATAGATCAAACTTAATTGCTGAAATGAGTGAATAAGTTCACACCAATTCAGTAAATATTGATTCAATGACCCAGAAACAACTTAGGCAAAAGCTAAAGGATTTACACATAAAAGACAAGAGGAAAAGGTCTAGGAAAAATAGGAATGGCAAGGTAGGTGTTAATAAGAATGGAAACTATGTAAACCCACCTAATGTACCTAGAAAGACCAGTTCAAACTGTGGTAGCATTAATCATCTTGCTAATTCTTGTAGGAAGAATAAAGAGATAAAAGTTGTTCCTTCTAAATCAGAGTTTAGGAATAGAACAGCTAGATATAAACCACAAAATCCTTGTTTTCATTGTGGAAGTGTTTAGCATTCTATTTATACATGTAATGCGTATCGCAGTTTGTATTATGATTTTTATAAACTGAAACCCTCTTTAGTTAAAGCAAAATCTGTTTCTGCATGTATAAGTACTGATAGTAAGAATATTAACATAAACTCTGATATGAATTCTTCTGCTGCATATGTTAGCAAACTTAAAAAGGCTAAAGGAACCAAGCAAGTCCGTGTCATTAAAAATACTAACTGATTCAAATTACTGATTGCAGGGTGACAGGAGGAATGCTCTAGTCTTGGACAGTGGATGCTCAGGACATATAACTGGTTATAAATCCCTGTTATCAGAATTTGAGGAGAAGGCTGGCCCAAGCGTTTCTTATGGAGATGGGAACTTAGGAAAAATCTTGGGATATGGAAAAATCAAAGTTAGAAATGTCACCATTGAAAATGTAGCTCTGGTTGCAGGACTCAAGTATAATCTGATCAGTGTGAGTCAAATCTGTGATAAAGATTACCATGTCAATTTTTGTAAGGAGCATTGTGAAATTGTCAGTAAGTCTGATGGCAATATCACATTGACTGGTGTGAGACATGGTAGTTTGTATGAAGCCAGGGTTTCCACAAGAACTGATAAAGAAGTTTGTCTACTAAGTAGAGCATCTGTGGAAGACAGCTGGAACTGGCATAAAAGACTTTTTCACCTCAACTTCAACAATATCAATGAACTTGTGAGGAAAGATCTTGTAAGAGGATTTCCTAATGCCGTATTTACTCCTGATGGCTTATGTGATTCATGCTAGAAAGCCAAATAGAGGAAGACATCTTTTAAGAGTAAAACTGAATCCTCAATTCTTCAACCATATCATCTACTTCATGTTGATCTCTTTGGTCTAGTGAATGTTATGTCTATTGCCAAGAAGAGGTATGCACTTGTGATTGTTGATGAATTTACAAGATACACCATCTATTCTTCTTGATCATGTGAGGGAGCTGGAGAAAGGATCAACATACAAAGTGAAGATCATCAGAAGTGATAATGTAACTGAATTCAAGAATAGCTCTATGGAAGAGTTCTACAAACTCAAGGGGATAAAATAAGAGTTTTTTGCTCCTGGACTCCACAACAAAATGGAGTTGTTGAAATAAAGAATAGAACTCTGATAGAAGCTGCAAGAACCATGCTAGAAGAAGCAAGATTGCCTACCTACTTCTGGGATGAGGTTGTGTAAACTGCTTGCTTTACACAAAATGCAACATTGATCAATAAGAATGGAAAGACACCATTTGAGATGGTGAAAGGGAAGAAGCCAAATTTGAAATACTTTCATATATTTGGTTGTAAGTGTTTTATTCTCAAAACTCATCCGGAGCAGCTTACCAAGTTTGATCTAAAAGCTGATGAAGGAATATTTATAGGATATCCGTTGACTACAAAAGCCTTCAGAGTTTACAATCTGAGAACAAGAACAGTCATGGAGTCTATACCTGTATCTTTTGATGACAAGAAGATAACAGGTCTAGAAGATGCAGATGACCATGACAAGTTGAGATTTGAAAATAAAGTACCTTATGCTGAAATTTTAAATCCTGACTCTGATATAGTAAGTCCTGTATCACTCAAAGCTCTGAAGTTCCACAGAATGATGGAAATTCTTCTGACACTGAAGCATATGTTGAGGGGGAGCAACATGACACAAATCCAGAGACTACTTCAAGTGATTCAACTCAAGGAATATCAGTAGAAAGATCATCAGACTCAACTTCCTCAAACTCTGATGAGTCAAATGTTGATAACTATGGGAACACTGATTTAGGGGGAGCATCAGGAATCAACAGTGGTACTACACAAAGAAATAATATAGAATTCATGGATCAAGGGGGAGGTTCTTCTTCTAGGAGTCAACTTCCATCAGCAAGAAAATGGTCTAAGTCACACACACCTGACTTGATCATTGGAAACCCTGACAGTGGTGTAAGAACAAGAAAAGCCACTCAGAATGAATGCCTCTACCATTCTTTTCTATCTCAAACTGAACCTAAGAAGGCTGAATAAGCTCTACAAGATGCTGAATGGGTCACATCAATACAAGAAGAGCTCAATGAATTTGAAAGGAAGAAAGTCTGGACTCTTGAGCCAAGACCAAAGAACAGATTTGTAGTTGGCACAAAGTGGTTGTTTAGAAACAAAATTGACAATGAGGGCATTGTTACAAGGAACAATGCAAGACTGGTTGTAAAGGATTATTCACAATAAGAAGGCATTGATTATGATGAGATAGTTGCTCCAGTTGCAAGGCTAGAGGCAATAAGAATCTTTCTTGCCTATGCTGCTCACAAGAAGTTTAAGGTGTTCCAAATGGATGTGAAGAATGCATTCTTAAATGGAGAACTCGAAGAGGAAATTTATGTTGAACAGACTCCAGGGTTCATTGATCCAAAGTATCCAGATCATATCTACTTACTGGATAAAGCACTCTATAGATTGAAGCAAGCTCCAAGGGCTTGGTATGAAACACTTGCTCTATTTATGCTAGAGAGTGGTTTCACAAGAGGTACGATTGATAAAACTCTCTTTTATAAATACCATGGTGAGGAATTATTGTTAGTACATATATATGTTGGTGATATCATTTTTGGATCTACTAATGATAAACTCTGTGAGAGATTTACAAAGCTAATGCAGTCCAGGTAACAAATGAGTATGATGGGAGAATTGAGTTACTTTCTGGGGTTACAAGTCAAATAGGCTAATGAAGGAATCTTCATAAATCAATCCAAATACACCAGGAACTTACTCAAAAGATTTGGAATGCAGGACTGCTCAACTGCATCAACTCCTATGGCCACTACAACCAAGTTAGATTTAAATACTGGATTTTCAGTACATATAACTAACTATAGAGGTATGATTGGCTCACTCCTTCTTCTGACTGCTAGTAGACCTGATATCATGTATGCTACTTGTCTCTGTTCAAGGTTCCTGTTAAGAAATGAATAACACACGGAGGGGGGTGAATGTGTTTTACTGTTTTTGAGCTTTTCTTGAATGTTTATGGTTGAACAAAGTAAATTAAATCTTGTGGAGAAAATGTGTTCATTCAGAAATTAAGCTTGCAGAAAATAAAGAACACAAATCTTCAAAACTCACTTAATTTTATATTAAAATTAAGAAATATTAAAATTAAGAATGTTTTGCTATAAAATTCCTATGCTCTTTGTTGATAAAGAGCTTAGCTTCTTCTTGAGAGAGTTACAAGATTTTCTATCTAATTTGTTCTTTCTGACTAAAGGACCAGTGTTAACTTTATAACTCAGTTAACTGCTGGTTTACATGGTGTACAATAAGACATGCTATTAACTTTACTAAACCGTCACTTGTCATTTCTATTTATAGAAAAGTAAATCTTCCAATTCTGACTTAGCATATCTTTAGCATCCTGTGATTACTTTGATCTTCATCTGTCAATTAATCTTCACCATTGATCTTGCACATTCTTCAAGCTGCTTTTTGTAGACTTGTCAATCCGGCTGTTTGGATTGTTTGTTGATTGTTAATCTTGGATATTGAACTGATCTGCAATTTTGTACTTTGAGATTTTACCTCGAGATCTCCAGTTTAGGTCTATAGAGAACTTGACATCTCGATAAGTATATTGGCTTATCGAGATCTCTAATACTTCATATTTAATTTGGCTTGTAGAGGTCTCTAGTTCTCTATTAGAGAATTTTGGCTTGTCGAGATCTCTAGTGTCACACCCCAACTTTAATAAAAGAAAACTATACGAATATTTACGATAGTTAACAAAAAGAAATATATACACTGAAACTAAGATCTTACAGTTTAGGGTTTGGAACAGCCCAATATTATTTACTATTACAACCTGATTTCAATATCGAGTCCTCACACAAAACGATCACTAATCTACCTGAGCTCGAATATACGAATCAGCATCACAAGTCTTACATGCTGTCTGCTTGAATCTAACCATATCTGCTAGCTGAAATATCAGGGTGAAAGCAAGTAGTGAGCCAAATGCTAAACAAGTGTTATAATATACATAAACAAAATAAAATAACAATGGAAATAAAAGATTCAACCATATAGTGACAAGAGATAAACTTTCAGGGTGATGGCATCTTTTATTTGTAACAAAACAATTAGAAACCATTTCTTTATCCAAACCATTTTATGACGCTACGGATTACAGCCGGTGATCAGCCGCGAAGTAATCCCGAACCTCGCTGGGTTCTAGAACATTAATGGGATCCCTAGGCAACTTTTAAGCCTATAATTTAAAAGCGGAAATGACTTGCGTCTCAGTCCAGATCCACTATCTAAAGAATATATTTGTCCCCCTTTGGGACTGAATTTAAGAATCGTTTGGTTGTTTTGATGATTCCAGTAGTTTTATATCAAGTTAAGGAATGATTTTGTGTGTTCAATTGATTCATATAACCCCTAGAGGTAGTAATTCGAGTTCTTGGTGTTTATTAATTTTTGATTTCGTTTCTGTTATTTTATAAACGTTTTTTATTGTTGTTGATAATTGGAAGCGATTCTGAAACTCGAGAGCGTTATTTTAAGATATTAATCGTAATTTTCGTATTCAAAATCGGTATTTTGAGATTTGGCCGGAAAATTGTTGAGTTGACCGGAGAATCAGATAAAGGTATTGATAGGATTAGATAATGATACGCGTGAATTGCTGGTTGAATTTTGAATGAAATGGAGGGTTGAATCAATTCGAATGACCTCGTTTTGATGCCGAATCGAAATCACCGGAGTTTCGCCGGGTTTTGCCTGGTTTAGCCGGAGAAGACGACGGATGAACCGTGGGCTGCAGAGGATTCGACGGTGATGTAACAGATAAGTAGTAGAAAGAGTTGCAGTTAGAAACGTGCTGAAATTGTTACGTTTTGACCGTGTTTTCAGCTCGCCGGAAAAGCTTGCCGGCGCCGATTTCTGGGCAGCCACGACGGCTGTTCTTCGTCGACTTGGTCGATCCGGTTGTTAACCCGAAAAATAACCCGGGTTTGATCCTGAAAACCCTAAACCCAATCCCTATTTCCTGTTTCTGATTAATTTATTATTTAATTATATTTTATAAAATAAAAAATTAGTTTTATTAATTCTAAAAATCAAATAAAAATTAGTTTTAAATCCTGAAAATTATTATAATTAATTTCTAAAATTATTTTATTAATTTAGAAATTCAAATTTAATTATTTAATTAAGTATTTAATTAGTTATCTAATTATTTATTTATTTAATTATTATTTAATAATTAAGTAATTAATTAATAAATAGGATTAAAAATAATCGAATAATATGATTAAAGATTCGATAATTAGTTAGATAATGCGAGTAACTCGTATTTATACAAGTAGCTAATCGTTGAGTTAGATTAGGGTGCGAATAATAATTACTTATTCGATAAATAATGTAACAGTTAGTTGTATCGACTATTTATTTGTAAATAATCGATCTAATCGAGTAAGTGATAATAATTTATAAATAATTGTAATAAAGTGTAATTAATCCTAATAATTAAGGATTAATATTTTAAAATACAATAATTATTATATAATTATTTAAAAATAGAATTAAGGATTATTTAATTATAATTAATTATTTATAATTAATTATTAATTAATTAAATCTTGTTTAATTCATAATAATTAAACCGTTAGTCCGATTCAAACAAAACGAAAGCCCTTTGACTCAGAAAAATGAAATAATTTCATTAAAAATAATATTAAAGCCTAATTGCTTCTAAAAATTAGTTGACTTTGTTATTTGTTTGATTATTACTCGAATCGCGTGCCGAGAAGAGTCCAAAAAATTCCGAAAAATAGGAAACGAGTCAGATAATGATCAGTTGAGCGATCAGCGAGTCAATTTTGATTCTAAAACTTTTTTTTACCATAAAAATGATTATGTGCTTATGTGTATTTTGTGGTTAATCGAGTCCTACTTGTTAATATATAATATACTAGTCAGTCATAAGCGCATGAGTAAACGATATGAACGATGTGAAGTCAATTCAAGATGCAATTGAAGTACGAAATGACTAAACCAGTCTATTTCTCTAACAGAAGCTAAGCCACCAAGGCAGGTTGAGACAGTGATAGACGAATGTGACATATTTGCAGTGAGTCGCGCAGAAGGCAAGTTTTTCCCCTATTCTACTTTCAGAATAGTGATATTTCTTCAGATTCTTATTACGCTAGCACTCTTTTGATTCTCTTATTCATATTTGATTTCGATTCTTAATTTCTCCTTTTCATTTGAATCCATTGTTCAAATTCCAATTGTTACTCACAAATATTGATGTATTCGGGTGATTAGAATATGTCAAAGCATACCGATTGTTCTGGTTGCTATTCCATGGACTGGATAATAATAGTTTGGGGATTAAGTTTACTTAATCCTAAGGACCGGGAAATAACCGGATCCTTGAGATGGGCCGTAGTGCCTGGGTGCCCGATTGGATCTATATAGTGGGATATAGATCTGCACTGTATCCAGGCTGATCAGCAGGGTATAGATGCGAACTTGTGTCCAGTTTAGTTCATTTGTACTCGCCAGTAATGGCTTTCTTTCTATTCTCGCGGGGTTATATCTTTGCAGATATACCCAGGTTACCGTTTCACTTAAAAACCCCTAAATCCCACATAAACCCTAAAAAAATCGAATTGAGAATCACACACTGAAATATGAAATTGATTATACGAATAGAAAGTAGAGATCAAGAGGATCGTTTTGAGTACTCACATGAAAGATTTGGTGCACAGAATCACTATGAAATCGCTGCTTGAATCCACGAACTCAAGAACCCTAATTCTGGAAATTTGGGGAAATTTCTGAACTTTTCTTATTTTTAATTAATTAATTAATAATAATTAGGCTATTTATAGTAGTAAAATTAATACTCATATTTAAATTAAGGCCCCAATTCTACACTTTTTAAAATTAATAAGCCCCTAATTTTATAATTTTTGAGTATTAAAATTTAATTTATAAATATTTTATATATGCAATATATATGCCAAAATTTTCCAAAAATTATTAATAATGCAAAAATACAAAGAAATGGTAAAAATAAAAGTCCTATAATTTTATAAAAATAAAAATGTGAATTTTTTGGGGTTTTTAACAGCCAATGGGGCCTGGAAAAATCATTTTTCGCAAAACGAGAAAATTTATAAAATGCCTAGATGTTCAGTATAATGCGATGGTAAAAGTCGTTTGATGAAAAATAAGGCCCATTATTTTATTTGAAATACCAGCTTTAAAATCATGGTTCGGGTCGTAAAATGTTGAAAATAAAAGCTATAAATGCAAAATAAAATATCTTAAAAATATCTTAAAAATACCGGAACAGCACAGAATGCACATAACATATAGTAATTAGGGCTTGACAGATAATTTCACATAAATGACACATTAACACACATAATTTAGTATAAATATGATATAATACAGACGTAATTTTCCCAGACGTTACATCCTTCCCCCTTAATAGGATTCTGTCCTCAGAATCTTACTATGAAAACAATTGAGGATATTTCTCTAACATTTCACTCTCAAGTTCCCAGGTTGATTCTTCAACCATAGGGCTTTTCCATAAAACTCGCACTAAAGATACAGACTTATTTCTCAACACTTTCTCTCGCCAATCTAAAATTTTTATTGGTCGTTCTACAAAAGACAAATCAGGTTGGATATCTACCGGTTCATACTCGATTACATGCCTAGAATCAGGATTATATCATTTAAGCATCGACACGTGAAACACATTATGAATATGTTGCATATGAGGCGGTAAAGCTAATTCGTACACAACTTTTCCCAGTTTCTTCAAAATTTCAAACGGTCCGACGTATCGTGGCTTCAATTTACCCTTGTTGCCAAATCTGGTCAATCCTTTCCATGGCGATATTTTGAGTAACACGTGCTCTCCTTCCTGGTAGTCTATATCCTTCCTTGCTTGATCTGCATATTTGTGTTGCCTGTTTTGTGCTACATCTAATCATTTTCGAATAAGTTCAATTTTTTGTTTAGTCTGTTGGATTAATTCTGGACCCAAAACCTTGCGTTCTCCAACTTCATCCTAATATAATGGTGATCTACATTTTCTTCCGTATAACGCTTCGTACGGTGGTATTCCAATGCTTGCGTGATAGCTGTTGTTGTAAGAAAATTCAACCAAAGGTAAATGCTCATCCCAACTGCCTTCGAAATTAATCGCACAAACTCGTAGCATGTCTTCAATTGTTTGGATAGTTCTTTCGCTTTGCCCATCGGTGTGCGGATGATAAGCGGTACTCATGTTTAATTTAGTTCCAAGGCATTCTTGAAATTGTCGCCAAAATCTTGAATTGAAATGGGGATCTCGATCAGACACGATAGATATTGGAACTCCATGTCACAATTTCCTTGAGATACAAGGAAATGTGCCGAAATCTTTCATTAATCGGGAGAAAATGTGCCGACTTCGTTAATCTGTCAATGATTACCCATATCGCATTATGATTGGCTTTAGTCCTTGGTCGTCCTATCACAAAATCCATCGCTGGATGTTCCCATTTCCATTCTGAAATATCTAATGGTTGTAGTAATCCGCTCGGACATTGATGTTCCGCTTTAAGTCGCTGGCATGTGTAGCATTTACTTACCCATTCCGCTATCTCCTTCTTCATATTTGGCCACCAAAAGTTTTCTTTCAGATCACGATACATTTTTGTACTTCCTGGATGAATGGAATATTTCGAACTGTGCGCATCTCGCATTATTTCTTCTTTCAGTTCTGCCACGTTGGGGATCCAAATTTTTGATGCAAAGCATAGGATTCCTTCGTTATCCTTCTGAGTTGTGATTTCTTCTTCAATTAAGTCGTCATCTTGGCTCATCACTTCTTCTTGACAGCGGTGAATCTTTTCTAATAACTCCGGTTGAAAAGTCATAGCGTAGATAGCTTCAGTAGATTCATTGGGAACATGAATTTCGATTTCCAACTTGTCAAATTCTTTGACTAATTCTTCACAAGAAGTTAACAAATTCAGTCTTTCTTTCCGGCTTAGCGCATCTGCCACAACATTCGCTTTCCCTGGATGATAACTAATCGTAACATCGTAATCTTTAATCAATTCCAGCCATCGGCGTTGTCTCATGTTCAGTTCCTTCTGCGTAAAGATATACTTCAGGCTTTTATGATCCGTGTATATTTCACATTTTTCACCGTAGAGATAGTGTCTCGAAAGTTTCAACGCAAATACGATCGCTGCTAATTCCACATCATGCGTAGGATATTTCTGTTCATGAGGTTTGAGTTGTCTCGAAGCATATGCAATAACGTTACCGTGCTGCATCAGTACACATTCTAATCCGTGATATGAAGCATCGCTGGAAATGACAAAATTTCCATACTCATCTGGAAATACAAGTACCGGTGTGGTTACTAATCAATTCTTCAGCTCTTGGAAACTTTCTTCACATTTGTCATCCCATACGAACTTTTCACTTTTCTGAGTTAACTTGGTCAACGGCGTTGCTATTTTCGTAAAATCTTTGACAAATCTTCTATAATAAACTGCCAATCCCAAGAAACTTCGAACATCTGTCGGTGTCTTTGGCCTTTCCCAACTCAAAACAGCTTCAATCTTCGCTGGATCGACTTGAATGCCTTCTCTACTGATGATGTGCCCTATAAATTGTACTCCCTTCAACCAGAACTCACATTTTGAGAATTTTGCGTACAGTTGCTCTCTTCTCAGAATTTCCAAAGCAATCCTCAAGTGCTCAGCATGCTCTTCTTCCGTCTTTGAGTAAATTAAGATGTCATCGATAAATACAATCACGAATTTATATAAGTATTTCTTGAATACCCTATTCATCAGATCCATGAATGCTGCTGGTGCGTTGGTCAAACTGAATGCCATTACAAGAAACTCGTCATGTCCATATCTAGTACGGAACACAATCTTGAGAATATCTCCAGCTTTAATATTTAATTGATGATTGCCAGATCGCTAATCTATATTCGAAAACCATGCAGCTCCTTTGAGCTGATCGAGCAAATCGTTGATTCTCGGTAAAGGATATTTATTCTTGATAGTGAGCTTATTCAATTCCCGATAGTCAATGCATAATCGCATAATACCATCTTTCTTCTTCACGAACAATACCGGTGTACCCCACGGAGATACACTAGGTCTTATGATACCTCGGTCTAAAGGATCTTGCAATTGCGTTGACAATTCCTTCATCTCGACTGGAGCCATTCGATATGGAGCCTTCGAAACTGGTTCTGTACCTGGCGCTAAATCAATCGTAAATTCAATTTCTCGATCTGGCGGTAACCCTGGAAGCTCGTTTGGAAAGACATCAGAAAACTCACATACAACTGAAATGTCTTCTATTTTAGGACCTCCTTTCTCAGTATCTAACATGTAGGTTATGTGCATCTCACATCCCTGTCGAAGCAATTGTTTGGTCTGCATCACTGTTAGGAATTTATTTCACTGTTTTTCACTCTTGAACATAATCGTTGCATTTTCAGCCGTTCGTAATTTAACTTTCTTATTCACGCAATCGATCTGAGTATTATGACAAGCTAACCAATCCATTCCCAAAATGACATCAAACTCTCCTAACTTAAAATGAATCAAGTCTACAGAGAAATGATGTCCAACTATTTCTATATCGCACGCAGGACATACTCGATCTACTAGAACTTGGTCGTCATTCGCTAATTTTATAATTAACGTCTCGCCCAACCATTCGATTTCTCAATATAACTTATCAAGGAATTCTTCAGAAATAAATGAACGAGTAGCTCCAGAATCAATTAATACTTTTCAATCTACGGAATTCACCAAAAGCATACATGTAATTACACTAGGACTCTGCACTGCTTCTTTCATTGTCATGTTGAAAGTTCTTGCTCTGGGTTGATTAGGCGGCAGTGGAGGAGGTAATGCCAACACTTTCGGAATACTAGCTGCCATTGCTGGTCCTTTACAATTTCTAGCGATATGCCCTTTCTTTCCACAGTGGAAGCAAGTAATTTCTGCCTATTTTTCCCGTTAGATTAGAATAGTGCCCTTTCTGCTTGCATTTGAAACACGTCACATCCGCTTTGATACATACACCGGTGTGCTTTCGTCCACAATTTCTGCCAGTACGGCACTGGGATTCTGACAATTCCCTGCTGTTTGGGGGCTTGTAAATGATTACCTGTTTTCTGGATACCTTGTCCTATCCTTTTGAAATTCAAATTTGTCCGGGCTTGAAAACCCGGCTTCCTGCTGGAGCGGTCTCGGAAAATTCCATGTTCTCTATCCTTTTGAGATCTTTCACTTTCACCTTCGATGATCAAGGCTTTCTGGACCACGGCGGTATACGTCGTTAACTCAAAAACTGTAACTTGTCCATGGATCCACGGTCGTAACCCTTCTTGAAACCTTTGGACTCGTTTTTCTTCAGTATCAACTTGTTCTGAAACGAACCTAGCCAATTCAGTAGATTTGGCTTCATACTCTGTCACGGACATACATCCTTGCTTCAATTCCAAAAACTTAATCTGCATTTGATTTCTCACATAGCGAAGAAAATGTTTCTCTAAGAACAGCTCTTTAAACCTATCCCAGGCAATAACATCTTCATCCTCTAAAGCCTTTTTAGGTTCCCACCAATAATTTGCTTCTCCTTTCAACAAGTAACTAGCAAAGTCAGTCTTCTGGTCTTCACCTACCTTGACTAGCGCAAATGCTTTCTCTATTTCTTTCAACCAAGTGGTAGCCTTAATGGGATCAACTATCCTATCAAATTCTGGAGGTTTGACCGATTGAAAATGTTTGAAAGTAACAATTAGTATAGCTGGTGACATCTGGGGCTCAGGACGAGGTGGCTGTTGTAATATTTGCTATTGAATCTGCTGCTGCTATTGCTGCATCTGTTGTTACATCATTACCATCTGTTGTTGCATCAGATGGAACATTTGGTTCATGGTATCATTGGCCTATTCTTCAGAATTGCTGTTGGATGTCTCAGTCCTAGTCTTTCTCTTTGGTGCCATTTGCTGATAATAAAACAAGTGATGTTTCTTTAACATTTTAATAAATAATTGACAGTAGGTAAGAAAACAATTTATCCTATATTAACAAAATTTAAATAATGGTTCGAAGAAAGAAGACAGTTTGCTTAATATAAAAACAGGAAATGTAATCAGTTAAATGAAATGTTTGTTCTTTTTTTTTCGACAGAATTTAAAATACGAAAAGCTCTAAAACAATAAAGTAAAGGTAAATGTGTTAAAACTGTAAAGACTGAAATTTAAATAAAAGAAATTTGAAAAAGTTCATTTTATATATGACACCAGCCTCATGTGTAAGTGATTGGTATAAAAAGTCTCGCTCTGCTGGTCATCACTGCGGCTACAAGTCAAACTAATTGCTACCAGTCAAACTACTACTATAAGTCAAGCTACTACTACACACATACACACTACTCACTATGTCATACTAGGCTGCATATATATAAATCTGTCCTCTAAATTCAATGTCTCAGAACCCTGGCGAAATACGCCTCAGCTCCTCCCTAAGTGTCTAAACCAAAGTCTGGGCTAAACGGAATATCCTGTAAAACTCCGCAAAAGAAGGCGGTCCTTCATGGGTCAAATCATCCAGCTCCCAAGTAGCACTCATCAAAATCGACTGTAACCTCTGCCTCATAAAGTAATCTGGCTATAGGGTAGCTAACGGTCCTCGGTCTCTCTGATCAAATAAATGCATAATCTCCCTGGACTGAGCTCTCCAATACTCAACATCCTCTCTCATAACCCTGTACTCATGGTATGGTACCATATGCGGCTGTGCAACCTGACCCACTGACTTCTGCGACGGAACCCTCGGTATACCTGCACCCTACTGTGGTAACCCCAACTGTAATTCCACATCATGCTCTCGCATCCCCTCAACTGGGATCATCTGAAATATGTCGGGCTCGGGGGCATGTACTGGTATAGGAGGCAATACTGGTGGTGGTAGAAGCTCCGGATCAATCTTCGGTATAAACTGATGCTCTACCGGTAGTGGAATTATCGGATCAAAGAACTCTAATGGATCAAACATCTCTATAGGGTCATGGACTATCCCCTGTACTAGAGGTATTGGCTCCTGTGGCACTGGTGGTGGAGGTGGTAGAGGAAGAAACATGAACTCAGATACTGGTGGCACAACTGGTGCTACTGGACCAGTCACTATCCTCTTAGAAGAAGCCGAATAACCTGACGACGCCATCTGATAATATACCAAAGAAAGAAGAAAGGTCACTAAATTATTCCTAAAACTAATACCTTTATATCCTAACATTATCTAAATCCTAACACTACTCTTCCTATTTGACTATTCCTATCCTATGTGATCTCCCTATCTTATCTTAGCCCTAATATTCTTATTTTCAGGGACCAAACCTACAGCTCTGATACCAAACTTGTAACACCCTCCAGACCCGGGGTATAAGTCTGGGGGTTACTAGCTAATCACCAAACCTGTACAATCTGATTAGCAAATAATAAAGAAATAAATTTAAACCTCTTTAACACTAACCATGATCTTTTTAGGTTAAAGTATGAAAACAAGAACCACTAACTACTTTATTACAACCCAAATTTAAAATCTTATAAACTCTCTTTATTATAAACCATTGTCTAACCAGTTTTAAACTAAGTTCATCTTTTATTCAAACACACGCACACTAACTATCTACACTCCACATGTTCGGGCAACTCAAAGCTTTCTTCCTGGATTGGGATAAACTCCTTGGATATGAGAGGATCCCGAGGCTTGACCCACTTCTTTACCACTCGAGTCCTAATGGGTTTCATATTCCTTCTTAACTGAAAACAATAAAGTGAATAACAACAAAAAAAGGGTGAGCAAAAAATTGCTCAACAAGTCCGCAAAATATAACTACTGTTTAAGCAGTTTAAGTGAAACGGTAACTTGGGTATATCTGCAAATATATAACCCCGCGACAATAGAAAGAAGGCCATTACTGGCGAGTATAAATGAACTAAACTGGACACAAGTTTGCATCTATACCCTACTGATCAGCCAGGATACAGTGCAGATTTATATCCCACTATATAGATCCAATCAGGCACCCATGCACTACAACCCATCTCAAGGATCCGGTTATGTCCAGGTCCTTAGGATTAAGTAAACTTAATCCCCAAAGTATTATTATCCATTCCATGGAATAGCAACCAGAACAATCGGTATGCTTTAACATATTCTAATCACCCGAATACATCAATATTTGTGAGTAACAATTAGAATATGAACAATGGATTCAAATGAAAAGGAGAAATTAATAATCGAAATGAAATATGAACAAGAGAATCAAAAGAGTGCAAGCGTAATAAGAATCTGAAGAAATATCACTATTCTGAAAGTAGAATAGGGGAAAAACTTGTCTTCTGCGTGACTCACTGCAAATATGTCACCTTCGTCTATCACCGTCTCAACCTGCCTTGCTGGCTTAGCTTCTGTTAGAGAAATAGACTGATTTAGTCATTTTGTACTTCAATTGCATCTTGAATTGACTTCACATCGTTCCTATCGTCTACCCATGCGCTTATGACTGACTCGTATATTATATATTAACAAGTAGGATTCGATTAACCACAAAATACACATAAACACATAAGCACATAATCATTTTTATGGTAAAAATAATTTTCAGAATCAAAATCGACTCGCTGATCGCTCAATTGATTATTATCTGACTCGTTACCTATTTTTCAGAATTTTTCGGACTCGTCTCGGCACGCGATTCGACTGTTAATCAAACAAATAACAAAGTTAACTAATTTCTAGAAGAAATTAGGCTTTAATATTATTTTTAATTAAATTATTTCATTTTTCTGAGTCAAAGGGCTTTCGTTTTGTTTGAATCGGACTAACGGTTTAATTATTATGAATTAAACAAGATTTAATTAATTAATAAATAATTATAAATAAATAATTAATAATTAATTATAAAAAATAATTATAATTAAATAACCCTTATTTATATTTTTAAATAATTATATAATAATTATTGTATTTTAAAATAATTAATCCTTAATTATTATGATTAATTACACTTTATTATAATTATTTATAAATTATTATCACTTACTCGATTAGATCGATTATTTACAAATAAATAGTCGATACAACTAACTGTTACGTTATTTATCGAATAAGTAATTATTATTCGCACCATAATCTAACTCAACGATTAGCTACTCGTATAAATACGAGTTACTCGCATTATCTAACTAATTATCGAATCTTTAATCATATTATTCGAATATTTTTAATCCTATTTATTAATTAATTACTTAATTATTAAATAATAACTAAATAAATAAATAATTAGATAAATAATTAAATACTTAATTAAATAATTAAATTCGAATTTCTAAATTAATAAAATAATTTTAAAAATTAATTATATTAATTTTCAGGATTTAAAACTAATTTTTATTTGATTTTAGAATTAATAAAACTAATTTTTGATTTTATAAAATATAATTAAATAATAAATTAATAAGAAACAGGAAATAGGGATTGGATTCCGGGTTTTCAGGATCAAACACGGGTTGTTTTTCGGGTTAACAACCGGGTCGACGGGTCGACGAAGAACAGCCGCCGTGGCTGCGCAGAAACCGGCGGCAGTGAGCTTTTCCGGCGAGCAGAAAACACGGTCAAAACGTAACAATTTCAGGACGTTTCTAACTGTAACTCTTTCTACTCCTTCTATTCTACATCACCGTCGAATCCTCTGCA
The DNA here is from genome assembly GCF_009905375.1 of Apium graveolens. NCBI lineage: Eukaryota > Viridiplantae > Streptophyta > Magnoliopsida > Apiales > Apiaceae > Apium > Apium graveolens. The sequence continues at coordinate 123,734,115 of NC_133647.1, forward strand.
GCCCACAGTTGCTCCGTCGTCTTCTCCGACTAAACCAAGAAAAACCCGGCGAAACTCTGTTGATTTCGATTCGGAATCAAAACGAGGTCATTCGAATCGATTCAACCCTCCATATCATTCAAAATTCAACCAGCAATTCACCCGTATCATTATCTAATCCTATCAATACCTCTATCCGATTCTCCGGCCAACTGAACAATTTTCCGGCCAAATCTCGAAATACCGATTTTGAATACGAAAAATTACGATTAATATTTTAAAATAACGCTCTCGAGTTCCAGAATCACTTCCAATCATCAACAACAATAAAAAACGTTTATAAAATAACAGAAACGAAATCAAAAATTAATAAACACCAAGAACTCGAATTACTACCTCTAGGGGTTATATGAATCAATTGAACACACAAAATCATTCCTTAACTTGATATAAAACTACTGGAATCATCAAAACAACCAAACGATTCTTAAATTAAAAACCCCTAAATCCCACATAAACCCTAAAAAAATCGATTTGAGAATCACACACTGAAACATGAAATTGATTATACGAATAGAAAGTAGAAATCAAGATGATCGTTTTGAGTACTCACATGAAAGGTTTGGTGCACAAAATCACTGTGAAATCGCTGCTTGAATCCACGAACTCAAGAACCCTAATTCTGGAAATTTGGGGAAATTTCTGAATTTTTTTGATTTTTAATTATTTAATTAATAATAATTAGGCTATTTATAGTAGTAAAATTAATACTCCTAATTAAAATTAAGGCCCTAATTCTACACTTTTTAAAATTAATAAGCCCCTAATTTTATAATTTTTGAGTATTAAAATTTAATTTATAAATATTTTATATATGCAATATATATGCCAAAATTTCCCAAAAATTGTGAATAATGCAAAACTACAAAGAAATGGTATAAATAAAAGTCCTATAATTTTATAGAAATAAAAATGTGATTTTTGTGGGGTTTTTAACACCCAATGGGGCCCGAAAAAGTCAGATTTCGCAAAATGAGAAAATTTATAAAATGCCTATATGTTCAGAATAATGCGATGGTAAAAGCCGTTTGATGAAAAATAAGGCATATTATTTTATTTGAAATACCAGCTTTAAAATCATGGTTCGGGTCGTAAAACATTTAAAATAAAAGCTATGAATGCAAATTAAAATATCTGAAAAATATCTTAAAAATACCGGAACAACACAGAATGCACATAACACATAGCAATTAGGGTTTGACAGATAATTTCACATAAATGACACGTTAACACACATAATTTAGTATAAATATGATATAATACAGACGTAATTTTCCCAGACGTTACAAAACTTAAGCTAACAATTATAACTAAGTGTTAGGTCCTAATAGTTTGTAGAAGGGGAGGGGGGTTGAATACAAACTATACTGTTTAATCGAATTTAATGCGGAATAAAAAAGTGAAACAAAATTCAAGTTAAATAAAACTATTATTAAACTTGAAAGGTGTTACAACAACGGTATCGATTACAAGGGTAACAAACACAACAACTACACACCTGATAAATATGCTCCTAGAAAAATCTGTGTCAAGTGTGGTAGTGTAAATCATTTATCTGTTAATTGCAAATCTGTCATGCCTACTCCCATGTCTGTTCAGTCTCAATTTCCTAACATAAATGCCATGCCTCCCATGCCTATTAATGCTGTGTCTACACAGAACATGAATGCTCAGTTTGCTAATATGTCATTTGCACCTAATCCTTATTATGCTGCATACAGTATGCCACAAATGCCATTTAGCATGCCTTACTAAAATAACATGTTTACACCAAGCATGCCATTTCCTGTTAGTCATAATATGCATGATAGTTCTGTTGCAATGAATGGTTTCAAAGGTCCAACTCAAATGACTAAGGATGAATCTGAAATTCCTCAGTCAAATGAGATAAGACCTAAGAAACAGAAAAATGAAGCTAACAAGGCAGGACCCAAGGAAACTTGGGTACCAAAATCAACTTGATTTGATTTTGATGTGTGCAGGGAAACAGAAAGAATCTTTGGTACTTGGATAGTGGTTGTTCAAGACACATGACTGATGATTCTACCCTGCTCACAGAGTTCAAGGAGAGAGCTGGCCCAAGTATTACTTTTGGAGATGACAGCAAGGGTTATACTGTGGGATATGGCTTGATTTCAAAGGATAATGTCATCATTGAGGAGGTTGCCTTAGTGGATGGTCTCAAACACAATCTGTTGAGTATCAGCCAGCTTTGTGACAAAGGCAATTCAGTAACCTTCAACTCAGAAGCCTGTGTTGTGACTAATAAAAGAAGCAACAAAGTGGTTCTCACTGGTGTGAGAAAAGGAAATGTGTACCTAGCTGATTTCAATTCATCTAATGCAGAATCCGTAACTTGTCTTCTCAGTAAAGCAAGTCAAGATGAAAGTTGGCTATGGTACAAGAAGCTATCCCATTTAAACTTCAAGATCATGAATGAGCTGGTAAAGAAAGAACTGGTAAGAGGCATTCCTCTAGTAGAGTTTTCAAAGGATGGACTGCGTGATGCCTGCTAAAAGGGGAAGCAAATTAAAGCATCATTCAGGAAGAAACTTGATTCAATAGTTGAAGAGCCTTTGCAACTGCTTCACATGGATTTGTTTGGACCAGTCAATGTATTGTCCATCTCAAGGAAAAGATTTTGTCTAGTAATTGTAGATGATTTCTAAAAGTTCTCTTGGACATATTTCCTAAAGTCTAAAGATGAGGCTAGTGAAATCATCATCAATCACATAAGGCAAGTCAATAATCATCCTGATTTCAAGGTTAGAAGAATCAGGAGTGACAATGGAACTGAGTTCAAGAATTCTGTCATGAGAGCATTTTGTGAGGAAAATGGGATTCTGCATGAGTTTTCAGCAGCAAGGACTCCACAACAGAATGGAGTAGTGGAAAGGAAGAACAGATCACTTATTGAAGCTGCAAGGACAATGCTTTAAGAATCTAAACTACCAACATATTTCTGGGATGAAGCTGTAAATACTGCATGCTACACTCAGAACATTTCTCTGGTTAATCAAGCAAGATGCATGACTCCCTATCAATTGTTCAAGAACAAGAAATCAACTCTAAACTTTCTTCATGTCTTTGGCTGCAAATGCTATATTCAGAGAAATTAAACTGATCAAAATGGGAAGTTTGATGCTAAAGCAGATGAAGGAATTTTTGTTGGATATGTTGTTGGTAAAGAATATAGAGTCTACAATCTAAGAACCAACATTATTGTGGAATCAATACATGTTGTGTTTGATGATAAAAAGATTGAAGGACTGAAAGATGGAGATTACCATGAGAGCCTCAAATTCGACAATGTGGAGATGGTTAGTGATGACAGTGATGATGAAAGTGATCAAGAAACAGTGTCTAAGGATAATGCAGACAAATCTACTACCAATGAAGCATAAAATTCAACATCTGTCGAGTTGCATAATGCTTCATCCGTCGGAAGGCAATCTGCGTTATCCGTCGAGAGACAACCTGCCTCATCCGTCGGTACTCAAAATTTATCATCCATCGGGTAATCAAAAGAAGCAGGAGGTCAAGACATATCACCTATAGAAAGTTCCCCTTTCTCAAATCAAAGATCCACAAACTCAGGGGGAGTTTCTAACAATCAAAACTCAATCACACATCAAGACAACAATGAGGTTTCTTCATCTAGAGCTAATCTACCCCCAACAAAGGAAATGGACAAAAGATCACCCCTTTGAGCTTATCATTGGTGATGTTTCTTCTAGAGTTCAAACAAGAAGAGCAACTCAGGAAGAATGTCTATACAGCAGCTTTCTTTCCAAGGAAGAACCAAAGAAGGTAGAAGAAGCTTAGTTGGATCCTGATTGGATTTTAGCTATGCAGGAGGAGCTAAACCAATTTGAAAGGAATAATGTATGGAAGCTGGTACCCAAGCCTAAAGGAAAGAATCCAATAGACACCAAGTGGGTATTCAGAAACAAGATGGATGAAAATGGCATAGTTGTCAGGAATAAAACCAGATTGGTTGCCAAAGGCTACTGTCAACAAGAAGGAATAAATTTTGATGAAACATTTGCTCCTGTTGCAAAACTTGAAGCCATCAGAATCTTCTTAGCCTATGCAGCCCATGCCAATTTCAAAGTCTATCAAATGGATGTCAAAAGTGCCTTTCTGAATGGAAATTTGGAGGAAGAAGTGTATGTCAGTCAATCTCCTGGTTTTGAAGATCCAAATTTTCCAGAATATGTCTATTATCTTTTGAAAGCACTTTATGGACTGAAGCAAGCACCTAGAGCCTGGTATGACACTTTATCGAAGTTCCTTTTGGAAAATCACTTCAGAAGAGGTACTGTAGATAAAACATTATTTTTCAGGAATGTTAATGGCTCTAGTATACTTGTTCAAATTTATGTAGATGATATTATTTTTGGCTCTACAGATGAGAAACTTTGCAAAAAGTTTGCCAAATTGATGCAAAGTAAGTATAAAATGAGTATGATGGGAGAACTAACTTACTTTCTTGGTTTACAAGTTAAGCAAGTTAGTGATGGAATATTCATTAGTCAAACTAAATATATTTTTGATCTTTTAAAGAAGTTTGATCTAATGGATTGCACATCTGCAAAAACTCCCATGGCCACAGCAACTAAGCTTGAATTAAACACTACTGAAAAGTCTGTGGATATTTCAAGTTATAGGGGCATGGTTGGCTCACTTCTGTACTTAACAGCTAGTAGGCCAGATATAATGTTTGCTACTTGTTTATGTGCTAGATTTCAGGCTGATCCTAGAGAATCTCACTTAATAGCTATTAAGAGAATTTTCAGATATCTCAAGGGAACACCAAACCTTGGCATTTGGTACCCTAGAGATTTTGGTTTTGATCTACCTGGTTATTCAGATGCAGATTATGCAGGTTGTAGAATTGATAGAAAGAGTACAACAGGAACCTGTCAATTTCTAGAAAATAAGCTTGTGTCCTGGTTCAGTTAAAAGCAAAAGTCAGTTTCTACTTCTACAGCTGAAGCTGAATATATTGCTGCTGGCAGTTGCTGTGCACAGATTTTATGGATGAGAAATCAATTGCCGGACTATGGTTTGCAAGTTGAGAGGATTCCTATTTTCTGTGATAACACAAGTGCAATTGCCATCACTAAAAATCCAGTGCAACATTCAAGGACAAAGCAAATAGACATCAAGTACCATTTCATAAGGGAACATGTAATGAATGGTACTGTGGAGCTTCATTTTATTCCAAGTGAGAAGCAACTTGCAGATATCTTTACCAAGCCACTGGATGAATCCACTTTTTCAAGGTTGGTAAGTGAGTTAGGTATGCTTAATTACTCTTAAATCTATCTGAGTTTTTTTACAAGTTGATATGCAGCCAGAAATTTAATTGATTTTTCAGTCTTGGATGAAATTTTGGCTAAGTCAAAATTTACACCTCGACGGATGACCCTTATCCATCGAGTTTGTGTTGGATTTTTAATCGCAGCGGGGCATGGCAAAACACTTTTACACATATAAAATCCAAATAAAAGCATATAAATCATGAATAAAAATTCGAGGGATCGAATCTAACCTTTAAAATAATTCGGAGACAACGATCAGAGATCCTTAGCAGTTGCTCCTCAAGTGTGAAGCACTCCACCGGTATCCACCAAGAAAACGATGTTAAGGAGGAGGAAGGAGGTGGAGAGAATTGGGTTTTCCAAACTTTTTTGGGTTTTGGGGTTCAAATAAAAATAGGGTCTATAATAGTATATTTATAGGCAAAATTTTCAGCTGAAATTTTCCCATAAATATTATTATTATTATCCCATTTATTATTCTCATTAATAATTAAAACACCTTTTAATTATTAATCCTGTTTCTAAACACTTTAGAAATAATTCTCTCTCATGATTTAATTTCAAAAATTAAATCCTTAATTAATAATATTAAGAACTTTTCTTAATTAATTTATAATCAATTAAATCTCATTTAATCAATTATTAAATTTGCCAATTAATTATTTATTTCACAAATAAATAATTATTAGCCATTATTAATTAATTCCTCCACCATTAAATCATTCTCTTTTTATGGTGTGACCCTGTAGGTTCAATATTAAGCCGGTAGTAGAAATAAATAATAATAAAACTATTTTATTATTATTTATATAAATTCTCTGATTTATTAAATATGATTAATTAATTAATCACATTTATTCTACATCGTGAGGGATACTTCTCAGCATATCGCGACTATCCGGATAATATGAATTCACTGCTTAGAATACCAAGAACCTATTCAGTGAATAGTTACCGTACAATAAACTCCTTCTACCCTACAATTTCCCGATTAAATACAAGGCATGGATCTCGTGTCAAGACTATCTAATTTAATCACTTGCTTACCATTTACTATGCGTAGTTCTATGGAAATTAGAAACTCCTTTCTAATTTCATTCACTCTGGCCAGAGATTCCTGAACTAGCATAAGTGGATCAGCCTTGAACATTCACTTCCTTCACTGGAAGGGGTAGATCCTATATTGATTATACACTATCTTCGTGTACAAATTCCTATATCCAGTAGAGCCCTAATAATTGTCCCTGGAGACTAAGAACTAAACAAAATCATAGTTTAGTGTACACAAGATGACTATGATGTCCTCAAGTCTAAGGATACTTGTACAACTATCACTATGTGAACAACTGCTGACACGTGAGTGAACTCCATCAGTTGTTCAGCTGTGCGAGTCATGTTCAGTGAACTTATTCTATAATAAGCACCTATATACTAGCTATAGTGTCACCACACAAATGTCTATGAGAACAGACATCCTTCATAATGAAGCAAGCATAGTATGTACCGATCTTTGCGGATTATTAATTACCAGTTAGTAATCCTATGACCAGGAACTATTTAAGTTTAGAGTTATCATCTTTTTAGGTCTCACTATTATGATCTCATCATAATCCATAAAAAGCTTTACTCTAAACTATGGTATATCTTATTTAAACACTTAAATAGATAAAGCCCGTAATAAAAACAAAACAAGTCTTTTATTAATATCAATGAAATCAAAACAGATTATTGAAAAGTTATTCCTAAATCCTCATACATGATTGGACTTAGGACATATTCCTTTCAATCTCCCACTTGTACTAAAGCCAATCACTCTGGTATCTAATACCCATCTTGTCTTTATGACGATCAAAGTGACTTTAATAAAGTAGCTATGTGAGTGGGTCTGCTATGTTATTATGTGTGTCAACTCTAATTCAATACAATATAAAAAATGTTACCACGCTCCCACTAACCCTTTTGTAGACGCATGGTTCATCTACGTTTTTGATAAAATCAAACTCTTTGATTGTCTCATCAAAACGAATGTTCCATCTACGAGAAGCTTGCTTTAAACCACATATGATTCGCAGCAGCTTACACACTAGGTTTTCATTTCTCTTGGAAAGAAAACCATTTGGCTATTTGCCAGATCTCATAGTCGTAGTAAGCAGCAATCGCAAGCAAAATCCGAACTGATTATAACAGGGCTACAGGTAAAAGGTTTCATCAAAGTCAATCCATTGCCTTTGTTTGAATCCTTTTGCCACAAGCCTGGCCTTAAAGGCCTCCACCTGGCCATCTGCTGTAATCTATCTTTTGTATACCGTATACATAGATTCCATTCTGGATTTCATGGCACTATGCCATTTCTCTGAGTCAACACTACTCATAGCCTCATTATAGGTCACAGGGTCGTCATCATCAATGATAGACAACTCATTGTCATTCTCAATGACAAGGCCATATTACCTCTCAGGTTGGCGAGACACTCTCCCTGATCTATGAATGGGCTGTTCCACAAAAGGTTGTTCAGTCAGAACAGGTATTTCCACTTGATCCGTAGTAGTTTGTGCTTCTTGAACTTCATCAAGTTCAATTTTGCTCCCACTGTTTCCTTCAAGGATAAACTCATTTTCCAAGAAGGTAGCATGTCTGGAGACAAACACCCGATGATCGGTGTAAAAGTAATACCCTAAAGTCTCTTTAGGATATCCCACCAAACTACATTTTACGGATCGATATTCCAGCTTATCTGGGTCAACTTTCTTGACATAAGCTGGACATCCCCAAATCTTAACGTGTTTAAGACTTGGTTTCCTTTTTTTCCATATCTCATACGAAGTTTGAGGAACAGATTTGGAAAGCACCTTATTCAGTAAATATGCTGAGGTTTCCAATGCATAAACCCATAGGAATACTGGAAGATTTGTATAGCTCATCATGGACCGAACTATGTCTAACAAAGTTCGATTTCTCCTTTCAGATACCAATCTAGAGGCGTCCACTAGGAGACTATACCATTTACTTTGAGATAATCTAGAAACTCTCCATTCAAGTATTCACCACCTCGATCTAATCGAAGAATTATAATACTATGTTTGGTTTGTTTCTCCACTTCATACTTATACTCTTTGAACTTTTCAAAGGGATTCAGACTTGTGTTTCATCAAACACATATCCGAATCTAGATCTATCATCTATGAAAGTAATGAAGTATGAAAATCCACCCATGGCTTGCTTAGACATTGGTCCACATACATCTGTGTGTACCATTCCTAGCAAATTTGCAGTCCTCTCTCCATGTCTACTAAATGGAGACTGCAGTGCCACTATGAAGTGAGATTTTCATCATCCCTTTTCTTTTATTAGTTTGTTCAATCTGAAGTAAATTATGTCACATTTATACAGACCATTATTTAAAGTACCACGTCCATAAAGAATATTATCTCTAAGAATAGAACATTCATTATTCTCAATAATAAATGAAAATCCAGCCAAGTCTAACATGGGAATAATATTCCTCACAATCGAGGGAACAAAATAACAATTATTTAAAACAATAGTCTTGCCCGTAGGCATATGTAAATGAAATGATTCTACATCTTCAGCAGCAACTCTTGCTCCATTTCCCATCAGTAGAATCACCTCCTCTTCCTCAAGAGTCTTACTTCTCCTTGGTCCCTGCAACAAATTGCAGATTTGAGAACCACAGGCGGTACCTAATACCCAAGTAGAAATTTGATTTAATGACATATTCACTTCTATCATGAACATACCTGAATCAGAAGCGGTAGTCTCACTACCCTTCTTCTTCTTCAATTCTGCAAGGTAAACCTTGCAGTTCCTCTTCCAGTGCCCCACCTTGTTACAGTGAAAGCAAACAACTTTGCTCTTGGGGTCTTCAGCTTTTGGTGGAACCGGCTTTTCTTCACCTACCTTCTTCTTCTTGGAAGAGTTCCTCTTCCTTTTCTTAGGATTGGAACCTTCACCAATTAGAAGAACAGAACTCTTCTTAGGGGAAAAATTCGATTCCGTAGTCTTCAACATGTTGTGGAGTTCAGGCAGGCTGACATCCAACTTATTCATGTGAAAGTTCACAACAAACTGCGAGAACGAACTCGGAAGCGATTGCAAGACCAAGTCTTGGCTCAGCTCCCCATCCATGGCAAAACCAAGTTGTCCAAGACGTTCAATCAAATTGATCATCTTAAGTACATGGTCATTCACAGATGATCCCTCAGACATCCTACAACCGAATAGCTCCTTCGATATCTCATATCGAGCTGTCCTCCCCGCCACATCATACAACTCTTGTAGATGCATGAGGATAGTGTGAGCATCCATATGCTCATGTTGCTTCTGTAGCTCAATGTTCATGGAAGCTAGCATGATGCATTGAGCAACATTTGCATCATCTATCCACTTACGATACACAACATGTTCATCATTATGTGCATCACTAGCAGGTTCAGTAGGCTTAGGTGAGTCAATCACGTATTCCAGCTTCTCAATCCTGAGAATAATTCTGAAGTTTCGAAGCCAGTCAGCATAATTAGGACCAGTCAATTTGTGAGCATCCAGTATGCTCCTGAGTGATAGTACAGAAGACATAACGTACAAAGTAAATCTGTAAATGATAAACACATAACAACACTTAGCAAATATTCGATTTCATTTTAAAACACTATATGAATCGAGTCTTTATTCATAAGTGGCTCCCACTAGTTTATCTAATTTATTCAACCCCCTACGTGAAAAATTAAGCATTCATAATGCTAGTGGGAATAGGGATCCTACATTCCATTACACAACCCCGGCTGTAGCACGAACCGCCATGTAATGTTCAATAGGCAGACAACTCTTGTCAATTACATCTTATGTTATTCCCTAATCAAACTTTAGCCTCTTGAATAATTGAGTCTCGACTGTAGCACGACAAACTCAATATTCTAAGTCAAGTCTAACCCAACATTCCGTACAGTTGAATCAGTCCCCAAAGGCCCACGGCTTTAGCACGTACCGACCTTTAGATTCTTATTCAATGTACACATCTCTATGTAATAGACAAGTATTTCTTATTTCGAAATCAAAGCCCTTGGCTGTAGCACGAACCGACAATGATTCAAAAATAAGAACTACTTTCTATCATGTTGGAAGGCTATGACCGACACAAGCCCGTTGTATCATTGGCCAATTACTACTTGATATTATTTAATTTTAGAGGGATTATATTACGTTACAATCATAATTATATTATAAAGAGATTCTTCCTTTTAAATTAAATATTTCAAATCAATAATCAATAATCAGATGATTCCCAGATCGGGTGGAGCATTGTCAAGAGGCGTCACTTAATAACCCTTTCTTACAGATAGAAATCTGTTGTTGACAGAATCATCCTTTCTCTCATATCGAAAATTCATATTCAATTACGTGTTTCATAAACACAAGAATCTCATGATTGTATTCATAATATTATTATTAAGGTTATGAAATAATTTCACTATACTAGGTTGTCTTAACAAACGCCTTATGTTCATTTAAGTTCACCTAAATCTATCATCGCATGATAAACTAAGCATATATCACATATATAAACATGAATAAACATCAAGGAAGGCATGTTATGTCATCTAGCACATTAGTCTAAGCATTATACATCTCTATGTATCACATGAAGCATTTAAAAGCAATTAAAACAGTCAAAAACAGCTTTAAAACACTTATGGAAATATAAACAGTTCAAAACTTTTATATAAACTAAAATTGATCACTCCATTAGATCCGTCTCCGAAAAACAAATCCAACGGTATATTGCACGCCTAAAACGGAGTTACGAAACTCCCAGAAAATCAATTTTAATATGGACAGTCGGGCTGTAACGCATTACAGGAACGCGTTACAAGCCCTGTAACGCATTCTGGTGATGCGTTACAACCCTTTTAGCCAATTAAAAGGTATAACGCATTCCATGAATGCGCCACAGGTGTGTAACGCATTCCCGGAATGCGCGACACCCCTATTTTTTTTTTAAAGCAGCCGCCGCCGCCCATGGAATTCCGTGCCGCCAGACCTGAGTCTTCTCTTCCGTGCATTCAACAGATGTACAACAGACAACAGATGCAGTACAGATATATATACATACTTACAATCAATTTATATATATATGATTTATTTAATTATGAATTTAATTGTAAGAACTTCAAAAATTCATAATAAAAAATCTATACATCCTAAAATTATGAAAAAAATACCCAGACGATCTACAACACTTGTAGAACCCAGATCAACATTCAAAATTATTCTGAGAAACGATTTCTCATCAGAAAAAATTAATCCATGATATAACTTGTAAAAATCATAATTAATTCATACAATCACATAAAATTCTGAAATTTTTACCACAGATCTATATGCATACAACCTATGCTCTGATACCATTGTTGGATTTTTAATCACAGCGGGGCATGGCAAAACACTTTTACACATATAAAATCCAAATAAAAGCATATAAATCATGAATAAAAATTCGAGGGATCGAATTTAACCTTTAAAATAATTCGGAGACAACGATCAGAGATCCTTAGCAGTTGCTCCTCAAGTGTGAAGCACTCCACCGGTATCCACCAAGAAAACGATGTTAAGGAGGAGGAAGGAGGTGGAGAGAATTGGGTTTTCCAAACTTTTTTGGGTTTTGGGGTTCAAATAAAAATAGGGTCTATAATAGTATATTTATAGGCAAAATTTTCAGCTGAAATTTTCCCATAAATATTATTATTATTATCCCATTTATTATTCTCATTAATCATTAAAACACCTTTTAATTATTAATCCTTTTTATAAACACTTTAGAAATAATTCTCTCTCATGATTTAATTTCAAAAATTAAATCCTTAATTAATAATATTAAGAACTTTTCTTAATTAATTTATAATCAATTATTAAATAATTATTAGCCATTATTAATTAATTTCTCCACCATTAAATCATTCTCTTTTTATGGTGTGACCCTGTAGGTTCAATATTAAGCCGGTAGTAGAAATAAATAATAATAAAACTATTTTATCATTATTTATATAAATTCTCTAATTTATTAAATATGATTAATTAATTAATCACATTTATTCTACATCGTGAGGGATACTTCTCAACATATCGCGACTATCCGTATAATATGAATTCACTGCTTAGAATACCAAGAACCTATTCAGTGAATAGTTACCGTACAATAAACTCCTTCTACCCTATAATGTCCCGATTAAATACAAGGCATGGATCTCGTGTCAAGCCTATCTAATTTAATCACTTGCTTACCATTTACTATGCGTAGTTCTATGCAAATTAGAAACTCCTTTCTAATTTCATTCACTCTGGCCAGAGATTCCTGAACTAGCATAAGTGGATCAGCCTTGAACATTCGCTTCCTTCACTGGAAGGGGTAGATCCTATATTGATCATACACTATCTTCGTGTACAAATTCCTATATCCAGTAGAGCCCTAATAATTGTCCCTGGAGACTAAGAACTAAACCAAAGCATAGTTCAGTGTACACAAGATGACTATGATGACCTCAAGTCTAAGGATACTTGTACAACTATCACTATGTGAACAACTGCTGACACGTGAGTGAACTCCATCAGTTGTTTAGCTGTGCGAGTCATGTTCAGTGAACTTATTCTATAATAAGCACCTACATACTAGCTATAGTGTCACCACACAAATGTGTATGAGAACAGACATCCTTCATAATGAAGCAAGCATAGTATGTACCGATCTTTGCGGATTATTAATTACCAGTTAGTAATCCTATGACCAGGAACTATTTAAGTTTAGAGTTATCATCTTTTTAGGTCTCACTATTATGATCTCATCATAATCCATAAAAAGCTTTACTCTAAACTATGGTATATCTTATTTAAATACTTAAATAGATAAAGCCCGTAATAAAAATAAAATAAGTCTTTTATTAATATCAATGAAATCAAAACAGATTATTGAAAAGTTATTCCTAAATTCTCATACATGATTGGACTTAGGACATATTCCTTTCAGTTTGGTCATCCGTCGATATACTATTTGCTAATGAAAATCAATTACTTTTCTGGAATATTTTTTGCCTCGACGGATAACAGTTTAACCTCATCCGTCGAATTGTCTTAATCTCAGCCGTTAATTCCCTGTACATTATCCATCGAGTATACTTACAGTTTGTAAGCATAACACGACGGATAATGGGTGGAATTTTTACAGTTTATTTTTAAACGGCTATTTTAGGCAATTTCTTTTGGTTAATTTACTTTTCTTTATTATTTTCATCAGTTAATTTTGAGATAGTATAAAAGCTTATTTCATTGCAATTATTTTCTTTTATCATTCTCAAATTCAACTGCTCTAATTTCATTCTCTCTCAAGCACTTACTCTCCCTCACTTCAAGTCCTTATTCTCTAACAATGGCACCCGTAGTTAAGATTATGTCACAAACTGGGTTCATTTATGAGAAGAACAACTTTACTGCGTTAGTCAACAAGGGTATTCAGCAATCAGAGGACTATCACAAGATGATGGACTTTGTGAAGAATTGCAATCTCAATTACGCCATGCTGAAATCACCCCCAATCTTCTGTGAAGTTGTTGAAGAGATGTGGACCACTGCTACCTACAACTATACAGACAAGACCATCACTCTAACCATTAAAGGTAAATAAATCTGTATCAATAGTGATGTGATAAAAGCATGTTTCAAAATTCCTGATAACAATGTAACTTCACCACACAATGACACTGATATCATAAATATGCTTAATTCCATGAACTATGCACTTCCTACTTCTAAACTGAGTGATATTAGGAGAATGGGTCTTAGGAAGGAGTGGAATTTCTTGTGTGATGTAGTTACAAAGGTTTTCTCAGGATAGATCAGTAATTTTGATTCAGTGAATATTTCCATGCTTAACATGCTTTTCATGCTAGGTACAGATAAATTTTATAATTTCAGTGACCTTGTCTTGTTTGAGTTAGGTTTCAAATTAGGAGATTTAAATAAAAGAGCCAAAACTGTGTATTATGCTAGATTTCTTATGCTATTAGCTAACCACCTCTGTGAAGAAATTGTGCTTGAGAACCCAAACAATAAACTGGATTGTTGGGTTCAAGAGAGAAGACTCATTACAGACTTGAACAGGGCCAATCATCACAAGGATGTGCCAATATTCTACTTTCCTGTAATGCAGACACCTCAGGTAAGTGAGGTAAGTTCATCCATCCCTATAACTATTCCAAAGTCCACAATTTCTTTAAGTTCAGGAGTAGCTATGGCAACTGTACCAATGACCAAACAGTTGCCTACCAAAGCTGCCAAACCTACTACTATTTCCAAATCCAAATCAAAGAAAACCCCCTCTGGTATCTCTCAAAAGATGCCAGTTGAAAAATCCACCAAAGCCAAAGAGGGGAGTGTGAAGGAGGGTAAGTTAGGTGAGGGAAGGGGTGAATATCAAAGAAACCCCAAGAATAAGGTTGGAGAGTTGAGTGAATCCCAGCCTAGCCACACTGCAGTTTCCCAACAAACTATAGTGCTTAAAAAGGATAAAAGCTCACTTCTAGCTGCATCCTCCCAAAAGGATGTAGTTATTGAACAAAACTTTCAACCAAGAGCACAGGCCAAGAGGGTTAGAGACACAAGCTCACCCCAAACTTATACAAGAAAGAAGAAATCTAAAACCTCTGGGGATACACAGGGTACACACATTGTGCAAACTGGTGCTAAAGACACAGTCACTGCACCTTGTCAAGTTCAGTTTGATGTGGCTCCAATAAATGTGGAGTCACAGCCAAAATCTCTAGTTATAGAAGTGAAAGGCATATGTCATAGCCTACTCGTTTATTCGAATATTTAACTCAACTCAAATAAGAATGTAATAAGTAAATAGTGGATCAAGCATCAGAGAGATCTCACAAAGTAACATCTGTCAAAGAATAAAGAAACATTGTTCATCTGCAGACTTGAAGATTCACTGGAAGAAGTTCAAGAATTTGATCATGCCTCAGTGATATAAATCAAAATCGTGGATTTAATCAAGTGACAGAGATCTCGTCAAGGTATCATTTATTACAAGGATTCAATCAGAACAACAAAGTCAAGACATGAAGAAACGTCACGAAAGTTAGTCACTCATGAACCAGACAGTACATCGAGTGTCAGCATTGAAGTGACGGAATTGATTCATAAGTCTCAGAGACTTTCAGAAGATTGTCAGAAGAATGGATGCTGCTCAGGGTTAGTATTAATTCTCTATTAATTAATTAAGTCATATAATTTAATTAAGAAAATAAATTATATCTGCAAGGATTAATTTATTGTTTAATTGAATTAAATTGATTAATTAATTTAGAATTAATATTAAGGATTTTCAGAATGTTAATTGATTAAAATCTGTGATAATTCTAAGTAAGACAACTGATTGTACTAGTATGACAATCGGTATGACAATTGATAGTCATACCGAATGTCATGCTAATTCAGTTGATTGTATTGATAGAATTATTATTTAGATTAAAATCAATTATTAATTCAGTAAAACAATTTCATTTGAACTAATATGACAATCGGTATGACAATCAATAGTCATACCGAAAGTCTTGCTAGTCCATTTTAATTGTCTTGCTAGCTCTAATAGATTGTCTCACCGAAAGTCTTTCAAGCTAAAAAGGATTGTCATTCCAGTTCTTTTCCTCTCGGTTGGATTGTTAAATAGAAGCAGAAGCAGCAATTCATGATATTCATTCAATCATTCATTCATACAGAACAAGAGAACACAGCAGAAAACAAAAGAAAATATTTCATCATTCATCTGCTTATTCAAGATCAAATATTCTAGTTTGTTAATGTTAAATCCAAACCACTAGAATTACTTATCTTGTTCTTGTATATCAATCTAGCGGATTAAAATCCCTAGAACTTAATCTCAAATCACTTTTAGCATTTGATCTTTTAATTACAAAAATAGAAAAAGTTCATGTCGAATTTATTCTAAATTTGTAATAATTGATTTGAGATTAATCCCTTGTAACCGATACCGTAGTTGTAACACCTTTCAAGTTTAATAAAAGTTTTATTTAACTTGAATTTTGTTTCACAATTTTATTCCGCATTTTATTCGACGAAACGGTATTGTTTGCATTCAACCCCCCCCCCCTTCTACAAACAAATTGGGACCTAACAATTGGTATCAGAGCCTTCTGATTAACGTACAAATCAAGATCCTAGACTTTTGTGTTTCTTTCACTTCTTGAATTTTTATTCACTCAAAAATTCATAATGACTACACAAAAAGTTGGAACCGTTAAAATTCCACTTTTCGATAAAGAAAATTATGTGATGTGGAAGAAGAAGATGCTACTGTTTTTACAGGTTGCTAATCCCAAATATTTGCAAGTGTTGAAGAAGGGTCCAAAAATTCCTATGGTTATTGAACCAGAGGTAATAGAGAATGATGTGGTGATCACCAAAGCGAGAACTTATGTGAAGGATCCTGAGGACTTCTCTCCTGCTGAAATAGAAGAAGCTTCCCTGGATGCTAGCCTTCAATTAATCTTAGTAGATTCCCTTAATCCCCTAATGAACAGACATGTGATGAATTGTAAAGATTCTAAACATATCTGGGAAACTATTGAGATTATTAATGAAGGCACAGAGGAAGTTAGGGAGAACAAACTAGAAATCCTAACCTCTGAGTATGAATACTTTAAATCCAATCCAGGAGAAGGAATCACTGAAGTGTTTGAGAGGTACAATGCATTGATCAACAACCTGAACATTAATGGTAAATACTATTCCATCAGGGAGGTCAATAAAAAGTTCCTTTTAACACTGCCAACTCATCTCGAACATAGAATCACTGCCATAAGAGAAGCAAGAGATCTGAGTGAGATTTCTTTGGAAAGGCTATATGGTGTGTTAAAGACTTATGAGTTGGAGCAGATTCAGCAGAAGGAAGTTTACGGGAAAGGAAGAGTGGTCAGCACGTCTACTGCTCTGGTAGCTGATGAACAACAACAACAACAACCACTATATCAACAACAATCTCAACAGTCAGATAGAATGGTACAGTCTTCCAAGGTTGAAGATAATGTGATAGTAGCGGAATTTGATTCACCTACTACAAATCAATCAGGAGATGATTATTATTCCTTGGAAGAACTGGAGCAATTGGAGGATGAGTCAATGGCCCTGATTGTCAAAAGATTCTCAAATGTCAGATTCAAAAGGAATCCCAAGTTCAAGTACAAGTCCAACTACAACAGATTCCAGAAAGGTGGATCTTCATCCTCTAACACCAGCAGTGGTGGGTATAAAACAGGGATGGTTGATCGAAGCACCATTCGATGCTTCAACTGTAATGAGTTGGGACACTTTGCCACAGAATGCAGGAAGCCAAAACAAGCAAGGAAGAACTCTTATGATTCTAATCAGAAGAGTAAATCTGAAAGGGCGTACCTGGCAAAGGGAAGAAGTTGGGATGATACTGACAGTGAAGACGAAGAAGTTGGGAATCTTGCTCTCATGGCTAGTGATGCAAACACCTCATCGTCAAGAAAAGAGGGCATTAAACAGGTACAACCGGTAGTGTGGATTCTTGACAGTGGATCGTCAAGACATATGACCGGAGATAGAGCCCTGCTATCAAATGTGGTTGAGAAAGCTGGCCCAGTGGTTACCTTTGGAGATAACAGCAAAGGTTTAACGGAGGGATATGGCTGTTTGCAAGCTGGAAATGTTATCATTGAAAATGTATATCTTGTGCAAGGACTTGAACACAATCTGCTTAGCATTAGTCAGTTCTGTGACAACGGCTACAATGTTTTATTCGACAAGCTGAAGTGTCAGATTCTGCACAAGAAAAGTGAAAAACCCTCCTTAATGGGAATACGGAAAGGAAATCTGTTCGTAGCTGACATGAACTCTGGAAGCAATCTTGAAGTCAATTGTTTCTATGCAAAAGCATCGTCAAATGAGAGTTGGCTATGGCACAAGAGACTTTCCCATCTCAATTTCAAGACAATGAATTCTCTTGTCAAAAGAGAATTGGTAAGAGGTCTGCCTCAGCTGGAATTCTCTCCAGAAGGACTATGTGAGGCTTGCCAGAAAGGAAAGTCAAAGAAAGCAAGTCACAAAGGCACTGACACATCTTCCATAACTGGTGTTCTGCAATTATTGCACATGGATTTATTTGGTCCAGTTAATATCCTTTCTATGTCAAAGAAGTGTTACTGTCTTGTGATAGTTGATGACTATTCCAAGTATACGTGGGTTTTATTTCTTCACTCTAAGGATGAAACACCACAAGTTGTGATTGATCATATCAAGATGATTGAGTTAGATTCTAACGTCCCTGTTAGAGCAATAAGGTCAGATAATGGAACAGAATTCAAGAATGCACTTCTAAATGGATTCTGTACAGACAAAGGGATTACCAGACAATTTTCAGCTCCTAGAACCCCTCAGTAAAATGGAGTGGTAGAAAGGAAGAATCGTACATTGATTGAAGCTGCAAGAACGATGTTAAATGAATCAGGTCTTCCAATGTACTTTTGGGCTGAAGCTGTCAATACTGCATGTTATACTCAGAATCGAACTCTAATCAACAAAGACTTCATGAAAACTCCTTATGAGATTTTGAATGAACAGAAACCTTCTATCAAATACTTTCATGTATTTGGTGCCAGATGCTTCGTGCTCAAGGATGGAGATGATCGTCGTGGTAAGTTCGAGGCAAAGGCATATGAGGGTATTTTTGTTGGATATGGAAGAAGATCATATAGAGTGTATATCATTGATCAACACAAAGTAACTGAAAGTGTCAATGTTACATTTGATGACACTAAACTCCCTAGTATCCAAACTGAAGATCCTTCTGAGAAACTGAAGTTTGATGATACATCAGATTCAGAGTCAGAACATGGTCAAGAACCTGAGGTTGTTGCTGTTGAAGAACCTGTTAATCCTGATAATACTCAAGGTAATAGTGATGGAAACTCTGGAAACAATGGAGATACCACTGCTACTGACGGAGAATCTTCAAGTCAACATGGCAACAACTCAGGGGGAGATGCTGAAGGATCATCTAGTAGGACACAACATCACAATGAATTTCAAGGCGAATCATCAAGATCAAATCTTCCAAGACAGACTGTCTGGAATAAAGCTCACCCTTTTGAGTTGATTATTGGTGATCCAGATGTTGGAGTCAGAACTAGACGTGCTACTCAAAATGAGTGTCTGTTCTCAGGATTTCTTTCTGAGATGGAACCTAAGAAAATTGAAGAAGCACTAACTGATCCAGATTGGGTGATTGCTATGCAAGATGAACTCAATCAGTTTGAAAGTCAACAAGTCTGGAAACTGGTACCTAGACCTGTACACAAGAAAGCTGTTGGTACAAGGTGGGTATTCAGGAATAAACTAGATGAAGATGGTGTGGTTACAAGAAACAAGGCAAGACTGGTAGCTAAAGGGTATTCTCAAGCTGAAGGTATTGATTATGATGAAACCTATGCTCCAGTGGCTAGACTTGAGGCCATCAGGATATTTCTGGCATTCGCAGCATTTTCAAACTTTAAAGTTTATCAAATGGATGTCAAGAGCGCCTTTCTGAATGGAAAGCTGGATGAAGAGGTATATGTAGAGCAACCTCCTGGTTTTGAAGATCCAGATCATATGGATTTTGTCTTCTTTCTTTTCAAGGCTATCTATGGGCTAAAACAGTCACCAAGAAAATGGTATGACACTCTCTCTGAATTTCTTATTGAAAATAGCTTTATTAGAGGTGTCATAGACAAAACTCTCTTTTCTAAAAAACATAAGAATGATACTATATTAGTCCAAGTCTATGTGGATGATATAATATTTGGGTCTACTAATGATAATCTCTGTAAGAGATTTGCTAAGTTAATGCACAGCAAGTTTGAAATGAGCATGATGGGAGAGCTGAAGTTCTTTCTTGGATTACAAGTAAATCAAAGGTTAGAGGAACATTTATTTGTCAATCCAAGTATCTCAAGGAACTCCTAAAAAAATACAATCTGGAGGATTCTGCATCAGCAAGGACTCCATCAACTACAGCTGTCAAGCTTGGACCATGTGAAAACTCCATTAAGGTAGATGTCACAAGCTACAGAGGTATGATTGGCTCGTTACTCTATCTTACTGCAAGTAGACCAGATATTATGTATGCTACATGCCTATGTGCAAGGTTCCAAGCGGATCCTAGAGATATTCATCTCGTTGCTGTTAAACGAATCTTAAGATATCTTAAGGGAACACCAAATCTAGGTATTTGGTACCCTAAAGAATCTGGTTTTAACCTTGTCGGATATACAGATTCAGATTATGCAGGAAGTGTTGTTGATAGGAAAAGCACCTCAGGAAGTTGTCAATTCTTAGGAAGCAGGCTAGTCTCATGGTACAGCAAGAAACAGCAAACAGTTTCCAACTCAACGGCCGAGGCTGAATATATTGCTGCTGGAAGCTGCTGTGCTCAGATCTTGTGGATTAGGAACCAACTACGAGACTATGGCTCTGTATTGAACAAGATTCCTATTTTATGTGACAACACAAGTGCAATAGCCATCACCAACAACCCTGTGCAGCACTCGAGGACAAAGCACATTGACATCAGGTATCATTTTATTAGAGAGCACGTCATGAATGGTACTGTTGAACTATTTTTTGTTCCAACAGAAGAACAAATAGCAGATATTTTCACTAAACCACTTGACGAATCCACATTTACCAGATTAGTTGGTAAATTGGGCATGTTAAATAGTTTTAGTGATTAATTTAATTAATATCTGGAATCTGTTCTTGAATGAATTTACAAATGAATTTTTTCATAAATGAAAAATTCATTTACAAATTTATTTTATCATTTTATCATATTTCTTGCTTATTTCTATGTAATATATATTATCTTATCTATGTTATTTACTCTACTTGTTAATTTAAAATATCTCAGAATATTTTATTTCCTCTAAAAATATTTTTCTATGAATTTTATTTGCTAAAATTCAACAGAAATCTATTTTTGGAATAAAAATAATTAATTCTGAAATATTGTCTTTATTTTCTGTAAAAATTTTAAGTATTTATTTCAGTTTTACTATTTTGTAATAAAGTTTCAGTACATTAATAGTTGTCTGTACATATTCATTTTGTTTTTTTTCTACTGAAAAGACAATCGGCAAGACAATTGAAATTGTCTTGCTGAAAGTCATTTTAGTAATATTGATTGCTTATTTTAATATCAGATTAATTTTATAACTGGCAAGACAATCGGTAGGACTATTGATTGTCATGCCAGTAATAAAATTAATATCAGAATTATATTGTTTTATTTTGTACTGGTATGACAATCGGTATGACTATCAGATTGTCATACCAGTTGTTTATTTTTATTTTTATTTGTTTATTTTCCTTCTTTTTGCCTGGTATGACAATCGGTATGACAATCCCGGATTGTCATACCAGCTGTTATATAAAGGCTGTTGCTGTGTTGTTTTTCACCAATTCAACTTAGCGGTTCATTTTCAAAGAATTTGTAACAGTTTTCACTCTCATTTTCTCTCTTCTCTCTCCTCGAACAAACAAAAAACCAGTCACCATTTTCCTTGCTCGAGTTTTTACTCAGCACACTAAATCATCACTTTGTGATATATACATACAAGTATATACATAAAGAGGTGCTGCTGAAATTTTCTTAAGAATAAAAGTTATTATAAAAAAAACGCAAAAATCAAATTAAAATCAGTTTGCCCCTTCAAATTCCATTTTAATTTTAATTTCTTATTTGTGTCTTTTGGTGTGTCAAAACTGTGTTAGTGATTTAAGAATTTTAACGAGATACATTTCTGTCTAAATTTTTCGATTATAATTAATTTAATTCGAATTATTAAATTAATTTAATTAATTCGAATTTTCTTAATATTATTCTTAAAATTCTGAAAAGCTTGTGTCTTATTATTATTTTATAAAAAATGGCTCTCCATTTCCAAATTGTCGCGCATAATCAAGTTGGTTATTTCAATCCAGAAAAATGTGATGTTGAAAAATTTAAGCCTTGGATTAGATTTTTAAATGATCATTCGATTGTTAGCTCTGCTATTAAATCAAATGTGATTTTAAACGTCGATCTACTTAGACTGATTTGCACAACTTCTACTGTGGCCGATGATTCAAAATCTTTTTCATTCACCATCGCAAACACACAGTATGTAGTTGATGAAACAGTCGTCAATCGTGCTTTAAATTTTCCACTAGACAATTTCTGTAATTTACCCTCTGAAAATGATATCACAAATTTTTTCAATGCTATTCACTATCAGGGGGTGATCAATTTAACCAAACTTTCTAAATCAAATTTGGTGTCTGAATGGGATATATTCTTCGATACACTTTCCAAAGTGTTTGCCAACTGCACAAAATCTAATTTTCATAACATTACTTCCACCCTACAGTATATTGGTCTTGCGGTTGTTTTCAATCAAAGGATCAATTTTGGCAAACTACTTTTTCCCATTCTCTTGAGACGTCTAACTTCTGCTTTACGTGATCATTCTACAAATCGTAGGGTATCATGTTACTATGCTCGTTTTCTTATGCTCATAGCAGATCATCTACTCACCCCTGAACACAAAGCACTTTTTGCTAACTCTGCTGTAACCGAACCCCTACCAGTTAGCAAAAAGATTTACACTCGCCAATACACAACCTTCAAATTTATGCAAGTACCAGTACTTGTATCTGCTTTCATGGCCAATTATATTCCCTTACCTATTTTTAATCTTCCCGGCCATGAACAGCAACCTCAACCTCCAGTGGTTCAAGCCACCCAGGCTCTTCCATTACAGGTAGTAACTCCTCACTCTCACTCTCACTCTCTTCCTACTTCTGTTAACAGACCCTCAGTGGTTGATAGGGCTGACCATGAAGTTGTAGAACCACAGCTTCAATCCCAGGTCATAGAGCCAAACACAGAGTCTCATTCTATCTCACCCTCTCCCCCACTGTCTAAAATGTTACCCAGAAGATTACTAGGAAGTAGTACAATGTCAAATATGAGTGAACCCTCAGCTCTGCCTCCTCCTAAGAAAAGAAAAACCTATTCTGAGGCATCTGAAAGCCCATCCTTGTCCTCCCAACAGGACATGGACTTTGAAATGGCCAATGAACAGTTTCTAGAGGCATTCTCTCAATAGGATGCATCTATTGAAATTCGCCATCGGGCCATGGCATCTTGTACTGAGTCAAGCACAATTCCATTACTCACAATGGAACCATACACTTCCCCAGATAATACTCAGGACACCCAGCGAGGAGTGCACGTAGAGTCGGTTACAGTGCCTGCCATAGTTACGGCAGAAGAGCAGTCACATGCTTCAGAGGGAAAATCTGACTCTCCGCCATCTTTAATAGAGTCATTTTCTCCCCTCCCAGATCCAACAACTCTGGCTCCCTTATGGGATTCTCCACTCGCAGATTTATCTGGAGAAAGTGGAGGGCAACTCGGTCAATCTATCCCTGAAGCAATTCAGACATCTATTCCAAAAGATTTGATAGCATTGACTGAGGATCGGGACTCGCGAATTCCCATTGCACCACCACTGACCTCTCTTGAAGAGGCTAGGGTGATTTTTAATGCAGGTACACAAGAACAGCAATTGGAAGACTCCTCACGAGCAATCATATTGAGAGAAACACATGCACGTGAGATGAGTGAACCAAACACGAGTGAACTTCAGGTGAGAGCACACACAGACACTGATACTGTCAACCTGTTAGCTCAGATTGCTGCCCTGAAAGAAGAACTTGCTAAAAGTCAAGCTGAAGCTCAAGCATTCAAAGCACAAGTGGTTGAACGGTCTTCTTCTTCCACCTCTGTCGACAATCAGCTTGCAATCATAAGGAATGACATCTCAGATTTAAAGACTACTGTAATACCAAAGCTCAATTCTATTCAGGACACTCCAAATTTATCAGCTGATGACATATCCAACTTCTGCTCCCTACATACAAGAATGACTTCTCTTGAAGACCTCGTTGAGATGAATCATTCACTGGACAACTCAAGATTTGTAAAGATAGAGACGGGCATGGAACATCTAAATGAAGGCATGAAGCACTTATATTACATGATCAAGAATTCTCATTGCCCTAATGAAGAACAAAGAGCTTATTTTGAAGGACCGTCTGGTGGAGGATCAGGCTCTGGAAGTGGTGGAGGTTTCAAAGGAAAGTCAGTAGAGGATCCCTCAACTAAGGGGGAGAAGAAAGGGAGTAGTTCCAAAGGGAAAGAAAAAGATACTTCTGCTGGAGATAAAGGAAAGGCTGATGATGCCTACTACAGTGGAGAACAGGATGACTTCGATATTTTTGACATTCCCACTGATCCAGTTCAGGAAGATAAAGATGGGTTATTTGAAGCTGAAGAAGAAAGTGATTTTGAAGATTGGGAAGAAGAAGATACAGTGGATCCTAGGTTTGAGAAAGAATTTCAGAAAGAGCAGTCAGAGATGCAAAGAAAAGAAGCTGAACTCAAGAAGGTCTCACAGATCATTGATAGGAGAAAAGACATACAAAGAACAGAAACTCTTCAAAAGCAACGTCTTCATGACATTAAAGCTCAAGAAAGGAGAAGAGATGTCATACTGAAGATTGGTGGAAAGTGGGATGAAGCTAGGAGAGTACTCGATATGCCTCAGCTATGCACTAACAATGATAGGCAGTTCTTACATCTTCTTGACAAGCTGGAAATCTCAAATCCTAACAATGACATGTACATGAATGCTATCAAGACTGAAGTCTCAAGGATCACAGCTGCTTTTGATAGATCCCTAAATGAGATGAGCATTTTTGTATATTGTCAGAGTGAAGGATCATTCAAGGTGTCACTTCATCTATTTGAGAATCGTTCGTTGTCAGAGATTTGGGTTCTTTTAAACAAAGTGAAAAGAAGCTCAGAGTTGAATGAAATTCTTCGGGAAAGGCTTAAAGAGTTTGCCAGCAGGGCTAGTCCTCAAGTGGTCAACAATCCTCATCAAGTGAGATTCTTTAAGTCTGATTGTCTTCAAATCTGTCAGCTCGATGTACAATCTCTTAAAGACTACTCAGCTAAGCATCTGGTCTGGATGGAACATCATTTGAGAACTGCTGGATATTCATCCATGTTGAAGACTCAAGCTGCTGACTTGATTCAAGCTTATTGTGAGAAGAATGTTAAAAGGTACAATCAACTCAAGAATAAGTTGAAGACAGTTGGAGTTCAACCAGTCAGACCTGCAAGCTTCACTTCAGAAAAGGATCGTGTTTTTGACAAGGAATTGCTTCAAGATTTAGAAGAAGGTGAAGTCAGAAGAGAAGACAACTAAAGTCAATTAGCTCAAAACTCAATGTAATATGATTAGAGCGTTATGAATCAAGATAGTCTAATGTAGTTATATGTTCAGGCTAGAGGAACATCTATCTTGTATTCACTTGTAAATTTCATTTGGAATCTGGAAAATGTTAAATATAATCCAGAACTTTTCTGCTATTTACTTTACATTACTGTTTATATCTTTTTCTTATTTGTTAGTTGAGTTATCCTCTAGGTATTTGTTGTTATTGTCTAACAAGTAAATAGGGGGAGATTGAAAGGCATATGTCATAGCCTACTCGTTTATTCGAATATTTAACTCAACTCAAATAAGAATGTAATAAGTAAATAGTGGATCAAGCATCAGAGAGATCTCACAAAGTAACATCTGTCAAAGAATAAAGAAACTTTGTTCATCTGCAGACTTGAAGATTCACTGGAAGAAGTTCAAGAATTTGATCATGCCTTAGTGATATAAATCAAAATCGTGGATTTAATCAAGTGACAGAGATCTCGTCAAGGTATCATTTATTACAAGGATTCAATCAGAACAACAAAGTCAAGACATGAAGAAACGTCACGAAAGTTAGTCACTCATGAACCAGACAGTACATCGAGTGTCAGCATTGAAGTGACGGAACTGATTCATAAGTCTCAGAGACTTTCAGAAGATTGTCAGAAGAATGGATGCTGCTCAGGGTTAGTATTAATTCTCTATTAATTAATTAAGTCATATAATTTAATTAAGAAAATAAATTATATCTGCAAGGATTAATTTATTGTTTAATTGAATTAAATTAATTAATTAATTTAGAATTAATATTAAGGATTTTCAGAATGTTAATTGATTAAAATCTGTGATAATTCTAAGTAAGACAACTGATTGTACTAGTATGACAATCGGTATGACAATTGATAGTCATACCGAATGTCATGCTAATTCAGTTGATTGTATTGATAGAATTATTATTTAGATTAAAATCAATTATTAATTCAGTAAAACAATTTCATTTGAACTAATATGACAATCGGTATGACAATCAATAGTCATACCGAAAGTCTTGCTAGTCCATTTTAATTGTCTTGCTAGCTCTAATAGATTGTCTCACCGAAAGTCTTTCAAGCTAAAAAGGATTGTCATTCCAGTTCTTTTCCTCTCGGTTGGATTGTTAAATAGAAGCAGAAGCAGCAATTCATGATATTCATTCAATCATTCATTCATACAGAACAAGAGAACACAGCAGAAAACAAAAGAAAATATTTCATCATTCATCTGCTTATTCAAGATCAAATATTCTAGTTTGTTAATGTTAAATCCAAACCACTAGAATTACTTATCTTGTTCTTGTATATCAATCTAGCGGATTAAAATCCCTAGAACTTAATCTCAAATCGCTTTTAGCATTTGATCTTTTAATTACAAAAATAGAAAAAGTTCATGTCGAATTTATTCTAAATTTGTAATAATTGATTTGAGATTAATCCCTTGTAACCGATACCGTAGTTGTAACACCTTTCAAGTTTAATAAAAGTTTTATTTAACTTGAATTTTGTTTCACAATTTTATTCCGCATTTTATTCGACGAAACGGTATTGTTTGCATTCAACCCCCCCTTCTACAAACAAATTGGGACCTAACAAGAAGCACCTCATACATCATACTCACTGACAAACTCTCTAGATGTGGATATGATAAACACATCAATTCCTGATTCCCCTTCTTTAACTCTGTTGGGGAAGCCAAAATCTAGTGCAAGTGAGCATCATCTTTTAGATGATTTGTTGGCTCACTTGCCAATTCTTTCAGAAACTATTGTGACATCTGTGCCCAAAATATCTTCAATCAGCACAGAGTCAACAATAGTTTCTCTTCCCAACTCATTCATTTCTACTCTCTCGACGGATATTGCTCATCCGTCGAGTAGTGATTGTATCCCGATGGATAAGCCTAACAGCAGTTATCCGTCGGATAGCATTACCACTCATTCGATGGATATCACTCATCCGTCGAGTATCTCTGCACAGCTTCAAACTTCAATTATTTCAAGTGCAGAAGATTTAGTGGTTGTACAGTCACTCTTAGGATTGAGAGAGGAGAGTGTTATAAGTGAGAGGCTGGGTTGCTCCCAGGCAAAAGGAGAGGAAATGAGTGAAAATCTGCAATCCATTTCTTCAGGATTGGCAAAAGGGAGTGAGAGGAGTCCCACCTTAGTAGGTGAAGGTGAGGGTGTGAGGGTGGGGAGCCAGGGTGAGACCCTGATGCAAAAAAAGAGAAAATATGAGAAAAAAGCAGGTACAAAGGGTATAAGGGTGGATCCAGCCATTGCTCATGAGTCAATGATTGTGGATGATGCTGAAAAGGAAAGACAATTTCAGCAACATTACAAAGCTGTAATTGATAACATTTCCTTGGATGCTGACACTTTTACTCATCCTGTGCCAGCCTATCAACTGTTGGATACTCAGGGCAATGAGGAGGCAGAGAAGACTTTAAATCTAGTACATACTTCAGAATCTCTACAAAGGGATAAGGTTGTTGTCAATTTAATGTCTTCTATAGCCGGTGAGCCATCTGAAGAATTTGGAGTAAATTCTAATGATGATGACTCTGTTTTATTTGATGGAAGCATGAACTTAAGGGGAGATGAAGGCCCAAATTCTATTTCAGATCTACCTGAATGGGCATTGACAAATGAGTCTACACCAGGACAATTCAATGTATCCTTAGTCAAACAAATCATGTCTATCCAAAATACCATTCAGAACACCTCAAATGCTGGTACCAAGGCTATTCTTCAAGCCCACCTAGATTCTCTACATCTCATGAAGCTGCAACAATTAAGACAGAATCTAAGTGTGGATGAGCTTAAAAAGGATATAGCTGACTTGAAGACCTACAATTCTGAGAATCTGGATTCAATCATACCCTATGGTACCATGCAAGATCTGCTACTGAGACTGAGAAGAGAATCTGATGCTGAAAAGAAGCTTACCAAATTGGAGGACAGAGTTCAAGCTATTGAAAACTCTGTGGTCACCATTCTTCAAAATCAACAGTCTCAGACCAGCCTACTAATGCAACTGGCTAAAGCACAAGGCTTAACCCCTCAACTTGATGATAACAAAAGGGGGAGAAAGGACCAAGTGAGGGGGAGAAACTTCAGATACAAATCAGTAAAGTAATTGTGCCTTCAATTACTGTCTCAAAGCCACCAGTTACAGATAGTATAGATCTGATTCAAGCAGCAGCAGCTAACTTGAAAGTTGCTGAAAAAGAACAGTTGAGTTTGGTCAACTGGAAGAAGATTGATGAGGAGATACAGAAAAAGTTTGAACTTGTTAAGGAGCCAGTCAAGTCAGCCATCCATCACTCTCAAGTCAAGCAAATCAGTGTGAATGAGATGAGCATGAACTATCTGGAAAGAGGACAATCTTCCTGCATCAAGTCTAAAAAGGATGAAATGATTCTTAAACCAAGGGCAAACTACTCAAAATCATCCTTGAAGAACCCCTTGGACACTGTGTATGAGACACCCAAGCCTGATGAGAAGAAGCTTCTGTCAAGATCAATTGTCTTCTATAAAGATCCAGCTGATTCAGCTTTAAAAAGAAGAATTGCTAAAATATTCAGAAATGGGAAGGAAATTTGTGTGGTAGCTGGATATCCACAATTTGCTCAAGCAAAGAGAAAAAAAAGCCAGATTGAAGCAGGAAAAGAAGCAAGCTACTCTAGATGCAAAGAAGTCTAAACAAAAGAAAGAGCATATTGCTATCTTGGCCAAGCTACAGGCGGTAATTCATCTCAACAAATTCCCTCTCAACCATCTGAAGCTACTGAATCAAGGAAGCAAGTTGAAGAACAGAAGAAATCTCCAAGAAAGAAAGAATTGGCTAAAAGAACAAAAAGGAAACTGGATATTGTTGACAAGGAATTGGAAGATCAATTTTATAAGGAACCCACACCAGCTACAACTCAAGCATCAAAATCCTCTGTGGTATTTGAAGATATAAGGGTGGTGGATCCCTACAGGAATATTCATGGCGAACCTATTGTGCCCAAGGATGAGCCAATAGAATGGGATAACATACCAATTCCTGACTTAAGTCTACCAATCCTTAGCAAGCCAAAAAGAACAAATTCAAGGGTAGTCAAGAAAGTGAAGCTGTCACCTCTCAAATCCAAATCTGTAATTAAAGCTCAGCCCAAAGCAAATAAGGGAGACTACTTGTACTTGTGTGATATCAAAGAATTTTCTGATCTAAACCTCTATCTGGATCAACTGGATGAAGTGAGGGGAATTGATGCATACAGAAACCTACCTGAAAGGTTAGTATTCAAGTACAAAGGAGGAAGGGAGATTCAGTGGCCACTTCACAGGATTCTTTAAGAGAGCTAAGTTGTACTGTTTAAAATTTATTCATCCTTCAAGAAGAACTTTGGATTCAATGTCACTGCAAGAAGACTAGTATTGAAGAAGATTGAAGAACTAAGGAGTGTTAGAGCTAAAGATGCACTCCCAAAAACTCTTATCATTCCATACACAGGGAGAAGAGTGCATCTAAGGCCCTACTGGCTGATGGAGTTCATGGATGACAAAGGTGTGAGAAGATTCTTCAGATTAGAAGACCAATAGAGCATCTCTAGCAATGAGACTCTCTTGGAAATACAAGGAAAGCTAAATCTCTCAGAATCTGATGAACTGGAATTCCACAGGCAGCTCCAAAATCAGATTGATGAAAACAACAGAAAGCTTGGAAGAAGATCCAGACCTTCAAGAAATTAGAAAAATCTGCTCAGGCCAGAGGAGCATCTTGAAATGACTGTGAGCCAAAACTTTGTACATTTTGATTATTTAAAGCACTTTTCAGTATTATCTAATTTCTTTTAAAGATGTATGTTTAGGGTGTTTTGTTATCATCAAGTATCTCTTAATTTATGGCTACAATTCCAGTAGACATAAATTGGGGGAGATTGTTGTGCATATGTTGTGTACTTGATGATGACATAAATAAAACACCCAAGTAGATTTTACTTAGTGAAATAATGTAGCACTCGACGGATAAGAACTATAGTCCCGACGGATAACTCATTACAGTCCCGACGGATGATGACTTATTATCCATCGAGTGAGTAGCTTATGTAATAATAAGTCTGTAGCACATTTCTGCATACACCTTTGTATAGATTCTGTAGTAGCATATGAGTCATGTTGACTTTAACTAGATATACAGAATAGGTTGATTAATTGTACATAGATGATGTCTTGTAATTCTGCATAAGTGAAATGAAGTCAAGTGCCTGATTGCTACCCGACGGATAATCTACAAAGCACCCGACAGATGATCAACAATCCAACGGATGATCATTAACTCGACGGATGATCATGAACCTAACGGATAAAGAATTCAAACATCAGTTGACAGTGACAACTGGTCACATGCATTGAGATGTATGCAAACGGAATGAGGAAGCCTATTAACTGGGTAATAGAGAACAAAGTAGCAAAGCATAAAAACTGATAGTTTTTATAATGATTCTATCTTTTGACTTTGTAATCTTGGTAATATATAAACCAAGAAGTAGAAAATAGAAACTAAGATCTGAGATAAAAAAAAATATAGAGAAACATTTGTAAGCAGAATTCTCAGCATTTCTCTATATTCTCAGTAGTTCAACATTTGTAAGCAGCTGTGTTCATTACACAGAGTTCTCTCGATATAATATATATCTCTGGTGGATTTGTTTAAATCCACCAGAAAGTTTTAAAAACTCTTGTTTTTAATTACTTGTGTTTTGATTCACGTAAGTTTTTATTCTGCATTGTGCTAATCAATACACTTATATTTATATTCGAGTTTGAACAGTTTTATTTCAAGAAAAAGGTTCAAGAATTCCATTCAACCCCCTTCTTTAATTCTTGTTATATTGTTAAGGGACTAACAATGATTGAGTATAAAAGTTTCTTTATGTTCAAATAATTATGTTCTAGTATTTGGTGGAG
This sequence comes from Apium graveolens, assembly GCF_009905375.1. Classification (NCBI taxonomy): domain Eukaryota; kingdom Viridiplantae; phylum Streptophyta; class Magnoliopsida; order Apiales; family Apiaceae; genus Apium; species Apium graveolens. Next base: position 123,765,875 of record NC_133647.1, read on the forward strand.
TAGTATCATATTTGTGTGGTTTAGTATCTGGTAAATCAATAATGGATGGTTTACAAAGAATAAGTATTATAGCTCAAAGATCAAGTGATGTGATCAGGGTTCAAGGTTAAATGATTCAAGGTACTTAAAATGTAAAGCAAAACTTATTTTGAATATTAATAGTATGTCACGAGAGAGTTTATAAATATTTGCAATATATCTGGAGAAAGGTTCAGAAGTACTTTCCTTATCACAAATGATTCCAACTTCACTTGTACTTGTCTAATGATTCTATTCAACAACCACTTGGCTACTTTTCTATGCATCGCTTCTATTTACTGATCACTTGCTTTATTTTCTACACATCGATTCCATTTTCCGATCACATGCTTCCTCTTTCTATGCCTCGCTTACTCTGATAGGCATCATAAATATCTATCAATATTCATCTCACATTATCTAATCATCACATAGATGCTATAAAGTTTTATCTACCCTTCATTTTTACCCAAATCCGATTTACGGATTAAAAGTTACGATTGAAACAGTCAAACGATACACATATATGCATATAACACATCAATTAGATCACATATAGCACATAGCATGTAAGATATTCGAAGAAAATACTTTTCCAGAGAAGATTTGATGTCGAAATGATTTTTTGGATATTTAATACGAATTTTTAAACATTTTTCGGAATTAAAACGGGCCGTTGATTCGTTTTAAAACAATAAATAGGGTTCGATTGCCCAAATCCGGCTTTACAATCATTTTTTAATAATTATCGAGCCTTGAAAACAATTTAAATAATATTTTAAAACTCGAAACTATTTTTTGTAATTTTTAAATCAAAAGAAATAATTAAATCCAATTAAATAATCAATTAAAATTAATTAATAACTAATTAAATTAGTTAATCAATTAATATTTAAATTAATTGACTAATCAAATAATTAATTATCAACTAAAATTAATTAATTAAGATTTATTTTTAAATTAAAAATAATTTTCAGAATAATAATTTTTGAATTTTTGAATTTTAAATAATTTAAACTGATTTTCTGAAAATAAATAAAATAGAAATATGATTTCTGAAAATAATTAAAACAGAAATCTTAATTTTGTTAATTTTAAAAACTAAAGTACTGATTTTGCAAGACAGGGAAACTTCAAGGGCTCAAACTGAAGTTTTCCCATATCGTTTTCCCCGTCCACAACTCCGGTGACTAGCCGCCATTAATGGCGGCCACCAAGCTTTTCCGGCGAGTGAAGATCAACCCAGAAACGTGACAAAATAACAATGTATGATCTTCTTGCCATCAGGAACACGTCTGCAACCTCAAAACAATCAAACACTTACTAAAACGTGTAACGTCTGAGAAATATAATGTAATTATTTTATCAATAAATAATTATTATGTGATTTTATGTGAATTTTGGTAAATTATTTGATGATTGATATTAATATTTGGATGTTTATTTCTGATAAAAATTTAGATATTTTAATCTTTAATTATCCATAATAAAATATAGATTGCTTTGGTATTTTCTAGTAATTTTTGGAGTGTTATGTGATTTTATAAGGATTTATAGAATTAGTAATGATTATTTTTACGTAATTATAAAAAATTAGCTTTTAGAATCAGAAATTGTCCCACTTCAACCGTTTTTGCATTTTTACAACCCGAAACTCTTCTGAAAACTCCTTCCTAACCGAATCTGATAATTCTTAAAACTTTTCATGTTTTGACTTTTCGATCCGGGGTACGGTTTGACCTGTACGAGTCCCGGCATGAAATTTTCGATACGCAAATCATTTTATAGATCGATAAAAATCCGTATTCTCAAAAGGCGAGATATTATTACCTTATTTTCGTATAAAGTGTTTTATAGGAAGTTCTGTTTTGATAATTACCCAAGTATGGTATTACAATCGTACCGTCTTCTTAGTTACTTAGCGGCTAAGTACCCTACTTTCGGATCCGATATATAAATGTAATTACAGAATTATTAAATATATAAAATATGTGATGGTTCTGTCAGCTATGTTTTGCTGTATTATTAATTGTTTGTGAATTGTTGGATGCGAAGATTAATTTTATAATTAATTATCGAGCTGTATAAATTTAATTTATTTTTAAAATAATTTTATTGAATATTTATTCTTATAAATGCTAAATTTGTTTTTAAAAAATTATTTTTATTGTTTTATAATTTTATTTATTATTTTGAGGAGTTTATAAAATTTAGAAATCAGTATTTTATTGAATAATTATCTTTAAATGATTTTCTGATTTCATTTAATTGTAAAATCAGTAATTAATTCCAGAATGCTTCAAAAATTATGAAAATTTTATTCTATAAAGTTTGGGATATTTCAAGAATTTAAAAATTTTCCCGGTAATTTTCTGGCTTTGATTTACTCACGTATTTATTCGTAAATTCATTGAAATACGGGTTGATGGAAGTTCCAAAAATGACTCAAAATCATAAAATTTTTTTTTTTATCAACTTTTGAATATTCCTAATAGTTATATGTAATTTATAATTTTTTTTCGACAAAATGGATGTGCAACTATCTCGTTAATTTGCGAGGAAATGAATAAGAACGTAATTAAAACAACGGGATAATAATAAAAACATAAAACTAATACACAAACACAGATATACAGGACCGCCTCTCTCATTTCTTTCTCTCCAGTCTCTTTTGTGTGTCTCTCTCCCCTTTTCTTCAAGGCAAATCACCGCCGCCTCCATCCTTGTTTGTTTTCCTTTTACTACAACTCGATTCCGAGTTGTTCGTGGTTTTGTATTCGGTAAATTCGCCCCATCTGCCCCTGTTTTGTCCTATTTCTTGCATCTCCGTCGCCGCCCTTTGCCGCTCCGGCGAGGTGGAGGCGCGTGTGCCGCCATCTGTGTGTGCCTGGTCTTCGTATGTGTGCGTGTGTGTGTTGATTGTGTGTGTGTTGATTGTGTGTGTGTGTTGATTGTGTGCGTGTGTGTGTTATGCAACTGTTGTGTTGCCTCTCTGTTCTGTTTCATTCTTGGTGACCGTTCTTTTTCTGTTGCCGCCTCCCAGATTCCGGTGAGGTCTGGCGGTGTTGTTTTGCAGCGCGTGTATGCGCGTCGCCCTGTTCTGTTTTGGCCGATTTGATTTATGTATATTATTGGGACTAATTAATTAATTAATTTTATTAATTCTCTGCATGATTTATTGATTAATATTTTGTGATATAAATAAATTGTGCAGAATTATAATATTAATCAGTGAGATTTACGTAGGATGTCCGATGTGATCGGAAACCCGTAAATTTTACCGCCGTCGGCGATGAGCCTCGGCGAGCCGACGGTGGGCGATGATGATTTTTATCTGAGTCCTACGTTTATTAATTAAATAAAATTAGTTTGTGAAATAAATTTCAAAACGAAAATGCATAATAATTAATAAAGTGAATTGTGTTGGTGGATGGGATTGGTAAATTGGATTGTGGATTGAATTGCATTGTTATTATTGTTGTGTTTTGATGTCGATTGACTCGATGGATAGGATGATAAATAAAAGAGACGCTGCCCATTTTCAGGAAACTAATTATGAAAATACGGGAACTTAACCTATAATTATCGGAGACATCGAACGAAAGTATATAGTTATATTATACGAATCTGGTTACGTGCTATGACAAAACCTTTTATAAACACCCTATTATTTTCAGAACAACGAATATACGTACTTTCCGAAAACAAGCACTGAACCGAGTTTCGAAGATGTGAACCATAATTGATATGTGTATTCCAATAATACATATATATATGAGTTGAATTATGAAATCGTATGGGTAGAATAGGATAGTGAAGTGATGTTAAGCAAAACGATTATCTGAATTAGGGTATTTTAACCCTGTAGGTCCTAGTCGGAAGACCCGAGGTTTGATGTTGGACTAGGAATGATCTAGTAATTAGATGTCGAGATTAATGAAGTTCCAATCGAAGGGCCTGAGTGTTGGGATCATATCCAAAATGGGATATTAGTTTGACGTTAAAGCCGAACGTTCAAGTCGAACCAAAGTCAACCAGTAATAACGATTAAAGTTTATTGAGGCAAGTATTCCTGAAATTTCTTTTAAAATAATGCAACTATTTCTTCGTTCCTATTCTAAGTTCAGAATAGGTAAATGTTTTACATTTCGCTGCAATTACTCTGATTATGCATGATCCTTTTATTCTTGTTCCTATAATTCAATTGCTCTTTTGAGCAAATACCCATTCTTTCGGGTTATTTGCAAACCCTGAGTTGGGATATTTTAAAATCAAAATGATTTGACATCAAAATACTCCATGGGCTGGATGATGATGATGTGTGGGATTAAGTTTTCTTAATCCTAAGGACCGGGATATAACCGGATCCTTGAGATGGGCCATAGAGCCTGGGTACCCGACTGGATCTATACAGGTAGGTATAGATCTGCACTATATCCTGACTGGTCATCAGGATATAAGTGTGAACTAGTGTCCAGTCTAATTTGTTGTTGATCGCCATTAACGACATTCTCTCTCGAAAAGTTTATGATTCCAAAACCAGACAAAACCCTGATTCAGGAGATGAATCTGGGAATCGCTTGTCATTTTTGATTTATATTTAAAGGCTGGTGATAGCCAAGGTTTATTCGCTCCACTCTCTCAAATAAATAAATTTGTTCAAAATTGTTTAAAGATTTTATCCGGAAATTTTCCTTTGAAATTAATGCTTGAAACTCAAATTATATACTTGCCGGGCATTTTTGGCTCACTCTTGCTTTATAAATTCTTAATTCTTTCAGAAGCAGATAAGGATAGAAGTGAATAGCTTTCGCTAGACAGCAGAAGTTAGAGAAATCTCCGTTGCGAGAGGACGAAGATGTTAGAAAAATATGACATGGACGTTAGCATAAAGGTATTTGCACTCGTATTGTAGCTGTTGTGAATGGTAGAAGATTAGATTCTTGTTTCATACCATAACCTGTAAATGATCCGGATTCAAGGGGTTAATTGAATATTCTTTTATTTTATGTAAATATTGTTTAGTGACACCAAATCTTGACCCCGTATTTGGGTTTTTACAATTTGGCATCAGAGCTACAGGTTATTGGTCACTGAAATAAGAATAGGTGAGAGTAGGATAAGAGTAATAGGTCATATGAGATAGGAAAGACCTTGGCATACTCATTTTAAGTTCGAGTTGAGTGAATTAGGGTTACTAGGTCCGATATGGAATTGGTAAACTAGGATTGTTGAGGGAAGCGTAAGGCGACTATCGCAACGTTATAGGTATATTGATCCTACAATAATGAGGAATCGACGGATCGACGGAGACTGGGTATGATACCCTACTTTTCATGTGGTTTTGAAGAAAATGCGATTGATTCTGGTGAGGACTTGTGTAAAGGAAGCTAGGAGAGTATTAGTACGATTTAACTTAGGTATTAGGACGAGTTCCATGTCGGAGGCAACCAGTTGATGGAAGCTGATGAAGAACCAACGTTGCACGTTTCGAAGGCACCACCGTTGCGACAAGATTCTTATCACTTATTAGGAGCTGAACAAGAAATGATATTTATCTTACTAGGTATAGGTAAGACTAGAAAGAAGGTGCGACCTTATCTATAGACAGAACATCGAATCGCCTGTGTGGTTGTAAGCATAACGTCAAGGACGATGATAAGAATGTCAAAGATAGTACCAGATATCAGCATTGCGGTAGAATTGCGAATAAAATGATATACAACGGTAAATGAAGTTTCGTCGACTAATAATTGCGAGTAGAATCCAAGGAAAAGTGGAAGAAGTACCAAAGTGGAGAGACCCTTATATGGGCATTCTTTAATTAGATATTTCATTGGTGAATCATAAATATAGCAAGTAACTTATATAGTAATGACAACCAAATAATTGATTTCCAAAACTTTAAAATGAGATTTCGGAAAAGATTTTCTTAATCAACTTTCAGAATTTTTTTGCATGAAATGAGTTTTACAATTTGGTTGTCGAATTACTATTTATGTTCTTGTTATTATAAACAGAAAATGACCTAAAAAGAAGAATGGAATTAGACTCAGTATTGTTAATTTGGAGGACCAAGTAGACCGACTAGTAAGAAGAAAGTTTAAAGTTTTCCGTGAAAGACGAACATAAATTTTGTTTAATAATATCAATAATTGAATCAACATGTTAAAACATTACTTACCTAATTCATGAAATTATTAAAACTTAACGAGAGTTGTGATTCGAATGGACAGAGGATGATTGAAGGAAATGGAAGAATCTTCCAGATGATTGGAAAAGAATCGTATTTCTATCGACGAAATTGAGGCGTTGCGTGATCGATGGGTATTTTATGCGACATAGATGAGATCTGAAGCAGTGATTATAAATTTCGGAAGGACGCGATTAAGATCAAATTATTGAAGCATTTGATGTGAAGGCATTTCCAGACAGCATTTCGAAGCAATGATGTGAATTGAATCGTGAACCTGTATTCGAACGATCCTGAAGGCAGATGTAGGCGAAGTGTGGAAGGTGATCAACACTGATATTCTTTCTTCTAATACGATAGTATATGTTTTTCTTGATTCTTGAATACATATAAGCTTCTTCTGTTGATAAATCATATGAGGCGAAAATGAAAAAAAAATTCAGTGTATTCCTTCTGAATCGTTTCTCTTCTCAATTTATTGATTCCTGAGTGAGACAAACAGTGTTGTGGTATGACGCTTTATCGAAATGACGAAGAGTCGGGTGGGACGCCACCTAATCATGTGTTGTATGCCATATAATATGAAAGACTGGCCATCTTGAGTACGAATATGGTTGTCTCATTCTTCACTCATTTTTCTTCCTTCAATTTCCTGATTTACAAATTCTCCCAATCATTTTTGGCATTGTTACTTCTTATTCAGTTTTCAATCAAAGTCATATTCGCAAACTCTCCTGCTGTGTAGAGTCTGTTCTCTGACGATTTCAAAAGAAATGAAATAGGGTGGCACGTGTAATCATACAACGAACATAGATACGACTGCAAACCGATAAATGGTGGACATCTGCGAGCAAGAAAGAATGGATACACCGATAACATGGACATGGAGAAGACATCAAGTCAGATAGTTGCTCCTGTTACGAGGAACTCATCAGTACGGTAGATTGTGATAACGCGATGCATTTCAAATCGGAAGATTTCGACGTGAAATGAATCGTTAGTGAACTGTAATAAATAAATTATTTATAAAATAAGGAAGTACGGCTATGTACATCAGACAACGTGAACGAGTATCAGGACTACAATTGAAGATCAAGGAAATTCTGAACAATGACTCAGACAGGTGATTAATACGTGAAGCATCCCTTCGTTGCGGGAAGATATTTGTCGTGAAGATTCAAGATAGAAGAAATCTTAATTGCAACCAAATTTCGAAAGTATTTTTTAAGAAATTGTGAAGTTCCCTAACTTGAGTAAATAAGTTATGGTGAATTTAATACCCATAACCGGACCAATGATGAAAGTTCGATACGGGAACATAAGTGGAGATGAAGGAATGGTGATTCGATTGTGGAATCTTTTAAGAAATAATGATCTGACGACTGAGTTTCCACCAGATTGCGATAATAATAATGAAAACCATGCGTGGTTATTAAAAGATAAACAGAATAATTAAGAAAATTAAGGGTGTATCATCAAAGATAAAAGATTGCATGCAACATAATTCTTGAAAGTAATTATACACAATTGGTAATGACAAGAAATAAGTTAAAAGAATCGCGGAATAAAATCCTTGAAAAACAACGGGATAAATTTTAAGTTCACTAATAACATTTTGTAATATCCTAAAAGAACTGAAAAAGGTATGGCTATATTAATCTTTGTTGGTGTAAGACCTTAGTCACATTTCAAAAAGATATATGTCATGCCAGTTAATCATACATATGCTGATCAAAATGATATAATCTGAATTATGGTGAATTGATGATTTTGGTTGAGGGAAGTGGGTGGATATAATTGTGGATGATTTGGTTGGTTGATGGTGTCGTCTTGAGTCCGACTGGTAATCAATGGTGTAGGGGAAGTGCTGCCCAAATTTTCAGAAATTACCCTATAATAAAGAAGTATATTGTCGTTCTCATCAGTACTCTAAATGATTGCGATCTCGGTTCCTGGAAAACGTTGTTATGACTAAATCGACTCTCTGTAATTGGTCATTGATTCCAGTTAGCTAGTCTTCACTTGGTTTAATTGATCAATTAAAAGAGTTAATTGATCAACTTTACCAACTAATGATCAGTTAAATGGAGATTATTTCCAATTAGATTAAGTCAAATTCTGACATGATTTTCAGATCCGAAATCAAAGCAATTAGCAATTTGGAGGAAGTAATGGCATCAGCAGAAGTGCGAATTTAGTAATAATAGCGTGATATTACTGCAGACATGTGCGAGATTTTACCTAGATGAATATGCCCCTAGCAATAAATAAAAGGAACAGAAAGTTATTGGTTCATACTAGTTAGAAGAATATTTTCAAGAACAGAAGGTTCAAGATAAAGCAAAGAGATTTTATCATCTGTAATCACGTTCCAAGAAGGACTTGAATGTATACCCATGTCGAATGACAGTTGAATGGAAGTTGTTGTGAAGTACTTGGAAACTCGCAAATACAAGTATCCGATGTAAGACAGAGACTGATGAAGTCCGTAGGTGAACTCGAGAAAAAGAAATGTTGATCAGTTGGAGAAAGCCAAATATGCGATCAGTGATGATTTAAGCGAGGTTAAATCGATGAATTTTAATAATTTTTTGGTAAGAATTTAAATATTATAAATAAAAGCCTTTACTCCAGTGTTAACTCCATAAATGAGCTATCTAATAATGAATAAATTAGTATTATCAAGAAAGAGAAATTCCTTATGTTTAAAAGAGATAATGAATAATGAGAATGAAGAACTAATGAAGAAAAGAAGTGGAATCAAAAGAATGATAAAGAAATTTTATAAAATTGACTCAGGATATAAGCAAGTAGGAACATCAGATGTGCCAGAACTCATAGGAGAATGAAGTGAAACGCCGATAATTGAAAATAAGAATTGCATTCAAAGAACGCGCGCAAACAGGGAAGATTAAACAATAGTAATCGTGGCGAACTGTCAGAGAAGAATGTTACAATGAATCCCATATCGGAATTCTTTAGGATTAAAGTGAAGTCCTGGAGGTTCGAACGAATGATTTATCAAGGTTACCTCGAGGAATGAAGTAAAAATTTCCCGTCGGTTATTGCGCAGAGTGGAGCTGGTGTCAAAAGCCCTGTATTATATGGCCCAATAGGGATGAAGTAACGAGTTAAAGAAACTTCAGGAGTGTGGAATGAAAGAATAATGAAATAAAGAATGTTTCGTGCTATGCACAAAAGAGGTCATGGGAAAAAGAGAATGGAGGTATGAAGTTACGCATCGATTATCAGAAGTTGTAAGTCCGAAGATTAAATGAACATAATATACCAGGAGTATTTGGATAATGTAATTGTATTTATTGATAACATCCTCGCCCATTCAAGGACTAAGGAAGACCAAGTTAAATGTCTGAAGATATGTCTGCGAGGGGTTAAAAAGTAGCAACTGCGTTCTAAGCTTCAAAGGTGTGAACTCTGGTCATAATGGATTATGAGCTACAGAAGTATGGTTAATTACCAACCAAGCAAGATCCATTTAGAGACAGATGTCTAGAGTAGAAAAAAAAAGATTGAATGTCACTAAGATTGCTGGAAAGTGGATATAGGAATTGGAAAAGTTAGAAATTGAAGAACAGGTTTTGATTCAGTTTCTGGTTTATGATGATACTTACTTTGTTGTTAGATATCAAAGGTGCTATTAATATAGATGATTGATGTTGACTTTAATATGGAATGTTGTGAGCATCAAAGTTCATATTAATATCTAATTTGATATGACAACAAAATGAGTATTATTACCAGGAATTCGGTTTTGAATAAAGTTATGATTCATCCCGTTCCAAATTAATATATTTCTTTCAGATAGTAAAAGATTCTCGCGGTGAATATCCTTGATAGTGATTGAAAAGAAATTGGGATATACTGTTAAGTGGTAAGTTAAATGCAATTGTTGAAATTTTCCTTTAAGTTTAAACTTTTAAATAGATATAGAACATTCGAAGCAGAAGACGCTATGAACTCAGTATATCGGGAACAGATAAATGAAAGGTGCAAGAGACCGATTAAAGATTCTCGAATTTGATTAGAAAATGATCATAGGCCAGACTAACCGAACAGAAGGAGACATGAAAAGTAAAGTAGAACAGTCAGTGAAAATAGAAATTTCATGAATACGAACTATTAAAATTGGAAAGAAAAGGAGGTTAGTGTAAATTAAGTTAGTCCTTTGAAACAGTGAGATAGATAGAACGATTGTGAATGAGTTGGTCTTGTTGTCACATGTATAACGAGTTCATAAGACATTCATGTGTGTATGACTATGAAGAGTAATTTAGCTCCAAATGTACGAAGTAAAGATTGAGTTAAGGGTTGCATGAGTAACTGATAGATTTGATGTCGGCAAGAGACCGTTGAGTTGTGATTAAAGTGATGAGACCTGAAAAATTATAAGAGAGGTACTTGGAAAATATCATGGTCTGTTCCTTAGCATGATTCTGAGGACAGAATCCTTTTAAGGGGGGAAGGATGTAACGTCTGAGAAATATTATATAATTATTTTTATCAATAAATAATTATTATGTGATTTTATGTGAATTTGGTGAATTATTTGATGATTGATATTAATATTTGGATGTTTATTTCTGATAAAAATTTAGATATTTTAATCTTTAATTATCCAGAATAAAATATAGATTGCTTTGGTATTTCCTAGTAATTTTTGGAGTGTTATGTGAATTTATAAGGATTTATAGAATTAGTAATGATTATTTTTATGTAATTATAAAAAAATAATTTTTAGAATTAGAAATCATCCCGCTTCAACCATTTTTACGTTTTTACAACCCGAAACTCTTTCGAAAACTCCTTCCTAACCTAATCTGATAATTCTGAACACTTTTCATGTTTTGACTTTTTCGATCCGGGGTACGGTTTGACCTGTACGAGTCCCGGCATGAAATTTTCGATACGCAAATCAGTTTATAGATCGATAAAAATCCGTATTCTCAAAAGACGAGATATTATTACCTTATTTTCATATAAAGTATTTTTTTGGAAGCTCTGTTTTGATAATTACCCAAGTATGGTATTACAATCGTATCGTCTTCTTAGTTACTTAACGACTAAGTAACCTACTTTCGGATCGGATATATAAATGTAATTGCTGAATTATTAAATAAATAAAATATATGATGGTTCCGTCAGCTATGTTTTGCTATATTATTAATTGTTTGTGAATTGTTGGATGCGAAGATTAATTTTATAATTAATTATCATGCTGTATGAATTTAATTCATTTTTAAAGTAATTTTATTGAATATTTATTCTTATAAATGCTAAATTTGTTTTTAAACAAATTATTTTTTTTGTTTTATAATTTTATTTATTATTTTTAGGAGTTTATAAAATTTAGAAATTAGTATTTTATTGAATAATTATCTTTAAATGGTTTTCTGATTTCATTTAATTGTAAAATCAATATTTAATTCCAGAATGCTTCAAAAATTATGAAAATTTTATTTTATTATGTTCGGGATATTTCAAGAATTTTAAAATTTTCCTGGAAATTTTCTGGCTTTGATTTACTCACGTATTTATTCGCAAATTCATTAAAATACGGGTTGATGGAAGTTCCAAAAATGACTCAAAATCATAAAATTGTTATTTTTGTCAACTTTTGAATATTCTGAATAGTGATATGTAATTTATAATTTTTTTTCGACAAAATGGATGTGCAACTATCTCGTTAATTTGCGAGGAAATGAATAAGAACGTAATTAAAACAACGGGATAATAATAAAAATATAAAACTAATACACAAACACAGATATACAGGAACGCCTCTCTCATTTCTTTCTCTCCAGTCTCTTTTGTGTCTCACCCTCCCCTTTTCTTCAAGGAAAATCACCGCCGCCTCCATCCTTGTTCATTTTTCTCTTACTGCAACTCGATTCCGAGTTATTCGTGGCTTTGTATTCGGTAAATTCGCCCCATCTGCCCCTGTTTTGTCCTACTTCTTGCATCTTCGTCGCCGCCCTTCGCCGCTCCGACGAGGTGGAGGCGCATGTGTTGCCATTTGTGTGTGCCTGGTCTTCGTACGTGCGCGTGTGTGTATTGATTGTGTGTGTGTGTGTTGATTGTGTGTGTGTGTGTGTTGATTGTGTGCGTGTGTGTTGATTGTGTGCGTGTGTGTGTTATGCAACTGCTGTGTTGCCTCTCTGTTATGTTTCATTCTTGGTGACCGTTCTTTTTCTGTTGCCGCCTCCCGGATTCCGGTGAGGTCTGGCGGTGTGGTTCTGCAGCGCGGGTATGCGCGTCACCCTGTTCTGTTTTGGCCGATTTGATTTATGTATATTATTGGGATTAATTAATTAATTAATTTTATTAATTCTCTGCAGGATTTATTGACTAATATTTCGTGATATAAATAAATTGTGCGGAATTATAATATTAATCAGTCAGATTTACGTAGGATGTCCGATGTGATCGAAAACCCGTAAATTTTACCGCCGTCGGCGATGAGCCTCGGCGAGCCGACGGTGGACGATGATGATTTTTTTCTGAATCCTACGTTTATTAATTAAATAAAATTAGTTTTGAAATAAATTTCAAAACCAAAATGAATAATAATAATTAATAAAGTGAATTGTGTTGGTGGATGGGATTGGTAAATTGGATTGTGGATTGAATTGCATTGTGATTATTGTTGTGTTTTGATGTCAATTGACTCGACAGGTAGGCTGATAAATAAAGGAGACGCTGCCCGATTTTTGGGAAACTAATTCTGAAAATACGGGAATGTAACCTATAATTATCGGAGAGGTAGAACGAAAGTATATAATTATATTATACGAATCTGGTTATGTGCTATGACAAAACCTTTTATAAACACCCTATTATTTTCAGAACAACGAATATACGTACATTCCGAAAACAAGCACCGAACCGAGTTTCGAAGATGTGAACCATAATTGCTATGTGTATTTCAATAATACATATAAATATGTGTTGAATTATGAAATCGTATGGGTAGAATAGGAAAGTGATGTGATGTTAAGCGAAACGATTATCTGTATTAGGGTATTTTAACCCTGTAGGTCCTAGTCGGAAGACCCGAGGTTTGACGTTGGACTAGGAATGATCTAGTAATTAGATGTCAAGATTAACGAAGTTCCACTCGAAAGGTCTGAGTGTTGGGATCATATCCAAAATGGGATATTAGTTTGACGTTAAAGCCGAACGTTCAAGTCGAGCCAAAGTCAACCAGTAATAACGATTAAAGTTTATTGAGGCAAGTATTCCTGAACTTTCTTTTAAAATAATGCAACTATTTCTTCGTTCCTATTCTAAGTTCAGAATAGTTAAATGTTTTACATTTCGCTGCAATTACTCTGATTATGCATGATCCTTTTATTCTTGTTCCTATAATTCAATTGCTCTCTTGAGCAAATACCCATTCTTTCGGGTTATTTGCAAACCCTGAGTTGGGATGTTTTAAAATCAAAATGATTTGAATTCAAAATACTCCACGGGCTGGATGATGATGATGTGTGGGATTAAGTGTTCTTAATCCTAAGGACCGGGATATAACGGGATCCTTGAGATGGGCCATAGAGACTGGGTACCCGACTGGATCTATACAGGTAGGTATAGATCTGCACTGTATCCTTACTGATCAGCAGGATATAAGTGTGAACTAGTGTCCAGTCTAATTTGTTGTTGATCGCCATTAACGGCATTCTGTCTCGAAAGGTTTATGATTCCAAAACCGGACAAAACCCTGATTCAGGAGATGAATCTGGGAATCGCTTGTCATTTTTAGATTTATAATTAAAGGTTGGTGACAACCAAGGTTTATTCGATCCATTCTCTCAAATTAATAAATTTGTTAAAAATTGTTTAAAGATTTTGTCCGGAAATTTTCCTTTGAAATCAATGCTTGAAACTCAAATTATATACTTGTTAGGCATTTTTGGCTCACTCTTGCTTTGTAAATTCTTAATTCTTTTAGAAGCAGATAAGGATAGAAGTGAATAGCTTTTGTTAGACAGCAAAAGTTAGAGAAATCTCCACTGCGAGAGGACGAAGATGTTAGAAAAATATGACAAGGTTGTTAGCATAAAGGTATTTGCACTCGTATTGTACTTGTTGTGAATGGTAGAAGATTAGATTCTTGTTTCATACCATAACCTGTAAACGATCCGGATTTAAGGGGTTAATTGAATATTCTCTTATTTTATGTAAATATTGTTTAGTGATACCAAATCTTGATCCCGGATTTTGGGTTGTTACAAAACGACCGGAAAATTCATCAGAATTTTCCGCGGCTGCCACGGTCGATTTTCCGACCAAGGCCTTCCCGTTATTGTCTGCTCATGCCACTAGTACCAATTGACTCCCCTTTCAAAAATCTCTCTATTGATGCAAACAATTCAGTCTAATAACCCCTGAGGAAGAAACCCCCAAAAATCAATTGCAAACATTCAAACGGCTATAAACCCTAATTTCTAATTCCGAGAATCAAACACATATTTGAGCATGTTATTGAACTCCAAATTTAACATATGATATACCAAAATGACCAGGAAGAAAATATCTACAATATACAAGCATCAAATCACACAAACAACATCGAGAACATAAATTCATATTTTAATCCAAAAATAATTTGAAATTAATAAAAATTATAGAAAAAATAACCTTTGATTCTGCAGGTGTATGGATCACATAATCTGAAAGTACTCTTCTAGACCTTCAATTCGGTTACTTGAATTCCAGAATCGGATATCGCTAACGCCTTCAAATCTAGGTTTGATTATGAAGAACACTATGAATATATTATATTTTCTCTAAAAATTATATGTTTAACCGGCTGTAAATGATTTTTTGTATAAAATAAAATACGGGAAGGGCTATTTATATTTACGAAATATTGGTACCCAATTAGATCATACCGGATATAAAATAGTATGTTTATTTGAGAAAACAGATCCAAAACGGTACCGGTTTTAGGATAATTATCCAAATCTATACATTTTGTAACTGCGGTCTTCATCTCAGCGCTTTGGTTACACGTACTACGAGAAGATAATATAATAATTTGATAAAAAGATCCCATATCTCAAATATACGGGTTTTATCGATTTACCGAAATGAATTTTGTATCGAAAATATTACAACGGGACCCGCACGGGGAAAACCGTGCTCCAGATCGAAAAAGTCAAAACATGGAAAATGCTCAAAATATTGCAATTAGGTTAGGAAGGAGTTTTCCCGAGACTTCCGGGTTGTAAAAATGTAAAAATGTTTGAAGTGGGCTGGTTCCCGATTATACAAAATAGTTTATAAATATTCGGAAAAATAATTTATAAGATCCATAAATCATTTATAACACCATATATCAACATAAAAATTAATAGAAAAATATCAGAAATATCTATATTTTATTTTGGAAATATAAAAAATAAAATACTCAAATTTTATTATAGTTACACATCCAAACACAGATACCACTTAACAGATAATTCACCAAAATTCATATAATAATCACAAAATATTTATTTATTGATGAAAATAATTACGCGATATATCCCGGATATTACATCCTTCCCCCCTTAAAAAGATTCTGTCCCTAGAATTACTTAAGCAATAACTAAGGGCACTATTTTACGTATATCACTTTTTAAAACCCCAGGTTGACTTTTTAACCCTTAGTTTTCTCCACAAAAACTCTTACTAACTTTACCACTTTCTTTCTTAACACTTTTTCTCTCTTTTCTATGATCCCTATTAGATTCTCAACATAGGACAACTCTGCATGAAGTTCTATCGGCGCATACTCAATTACATGCCTGGAATCTAGATTATATTTCTTAAGCATCGATACGCGAAAAATATTATGAATGTATTCCATGTGCGGGGGTAACGCCAACTCGTATGCTACCTTGCCGACACATATCTAGGACTTAGCTTCCTTTCTTTCCAAATCTTGACAACCCTTTCCATGGTGACACTTTTAGTAACACTAGATCTCCTTCTTTGAATTTTATGTCCTTTCTGGATTGATCTACGTATTTCCTTTGACGATCATGTGGTGCAATTAACCTTTTCTGGATGGTTTTCACAACTTCTTTTTTTTGTGGCACCAATTCGTGTCCAAGTATCTTACGTTCTCCTACTTCATCCCAATATACTGGTGATCGACATTTACATCCACAAAGAGCTTCATAGGGAGGCATTCTGATACTGGCATGATAATTGTTATTGTAAGCAAATTCCAATCAGGGAAAATATTCATCCCAATTTCCTTTGAAATCAATGACACAAACACGTTGCATATCTTCAATAGTCTGGATCGTCCTTTTGCTTTGGCCGTCCATCTGCGGATGATAAGTCGTACTCATAGGTAGTTTAGTTTCCAAACATTCCTGAAAACTTCTCCAAAATCTTTAATTGAATCGTGGATCTCAATCCGATACAATAGACACAGGGACTCCATGACAAACTACTATTTCCTTTAAATATATGTGAACCAACTTATCCAGTGAAAATTTTTCATTGATAGGCAAGAAATGAGATGACTTGGTTAGTCTGTCCACTATAACCCAAATGGAATCGTGGTTCACTTTCGTCCTTGGTAAGCCAACTATCAATCCATAACAATGTGCTCCTATTTCAACTCTGGAATCTCCAATGTTTGTAATAATCCACTTGGTCTCTGGTGCTCTACCTTAACTTTCTGATACATATAACATTTGCTAACCCATTCCGCAATTTCTCTTTTCATGTATGGCCACCAATAATTCTCTTTTAAGTTTCTGTACATCTTGGTACTTCCCGGATGAATGGAATGCTTTGAACTGTGAGCCTCCTCTAGAATTTCATTCTTTAATTTTGTCACTGGTGGAATCCAAAGTTTGGATGAAAATCTAAGAACACCTTGATCGTCCTTCGGAGTGCATAACTCTTCTCCAACCCAACGATTGATATCTTGATCCATTATTTCCTCTTGACTTTTCTTATCTTCTCTAATAATTCTGGCCGAAAAGTCATACTATACATTTTTGCTTCATCAGGTTTGCAAATTCTGACTTCCAATTCCAAATTCTGAAATTCCTTGTATAACTCTTCAGGTACCGTTAACACATTCAGTCTTTCCTTTTTACTTAATGCATCTGCTACTATGTTTGCTTTTTCTGAATGATAGTTAATTATTCAATCGTAGTCCTTGATCAACTCTAACCATTTTATCCGTCTCATGTTAAGCTCCTTTTGCGTGAATATATACTTTAAACTTTATATGATCCGTATAAACCTCACACCTTTCTTCACATATATAATATTTTTCCAAGTCTTTAAAGCGAATATTATTACTGCTAGTTCCAAGTTATGAGTTGGATACTTCTGATCATGAGGTTTCAGTTGTCTAGATGCATATGCAATAACTTTATTGTGATGCGTCCACACACATCCTATTCCCTTATGAAAAGTACCACTATAGACTATAAACTCTCCTTGATCATCTCGAAGTGATAAAACAGGTGCCATGATTAATCTCTTTTTCAATTCCTGAAAACTTCCTTCACATTTATTAATTCCATCTAAACTTTTCACTTTTCCTAGTAAGTTTCGTCAAAGGTGTCGCAATCTTCGAGAAATCTTGAACAAATTTTTGATAATATCCCCCTAATCTCAAGAAACTTCTCACTTCCGTTGGTGTTTTTGGCCTTTCCTAAGTTATAACAGCTTTGATCTTTGTCGGGTCCACTTTGATCCCTTCATTACTTACTATGTGTCCTAAGAATTGAACTTCTTGTAACCAAAACTCACACTTTGAAAGCTTAGCATACAACTTTTTTCTTCTCAGAATCCCCAAAAACTATCATTAAATACTTTGCATGGTCCTCCGTTGACTTCAAGTAACACAAATATAACTTATCCAGATACTCCTTAAAGATTCTGTCCATCAAGTTTAAATGTTACTGGTATATTGGTCAATCTAATTGACATTACTAGAATTTCATAACAACCGTACTTAGTTCTGAAAACTATCTTTGATATGTCCATAGGTTCAATCTTCAATTGATAATACCCTAATCTTAAATCAATCTTAGAAAATACTTTGCATCTTTCAACTGATCAGACAACAGATACTTGCTCTTGATAGTATACTTGTTGAGCTTCCGTTAATCGATACATAATCTTATGCTTCTATCTTTCTTATTGACAATTAATACCGTAGCACCTCATGGGGTACATTAGGTCTAATCGCTCCTTCTAACAACTCTTGTAATTGCTTTGCTAATTCCTTTATCTGAATTGGTGCCATTCTGTACGGGGCCTTGGATATAGGTTTTATTTCAGGTGCTAAGTCGATCGCGAACTTAATTTCTCTATCTGGACGAAGTCCTGGTAACTCGTTTGGAAATACGTCTTGAAACTCATTGATTACTATAAAATCTTCAAATTTTGCTGGCTCCTGACTTCTATTTATCACATATTCACTATAGTGCTCATATCTTTGCCATGGTAACCTTTTGGTTTGAATCATCGTTAAAACTTCTTTGCTTGCCTTCGACCTCTAATGTAACACACCCAGATCCGGGGTCGAGGATCCGGGTCGTCACGGTCTTTCTTTCCACAATATCACTTCACTTAATTAATAATAATAACCTTATGCTGTGACCCCACACTAACACACACCACAACCCGTTATAGTCTCAGAGATGAAATTTAAATAAGTACAAGTCTTTGAATCCACAATTTAAAAGTTATTACAACCCAAAATGATTACTTGATAAATTTACAGTTAATTGCCATTATCTGCCACAAGTTATAATTATACATAATTGATTCTCAAAAGTAGATGGTCTGATCTACAATAGATCTACCTCTGCAGCTATAGCAGCTACAACATCAACGGGAAGACGCGGGACGCTTCCCACGCGCTTGCGCTGGGTCTGCTGGAGTCTGGCCATCTTTCCTAACTGTTGTTGTGTGATGAAGAAATAAAGCAAGGGTGAGCAGCAAGCCCACCAAAATAATATGTATAATGATTTACAATATATGAGCCTACTCATAATACTCATGAAAGTCTTGGTCAAAAGAAATGAACCAAGTTTGATATCTTAATGCGATGAAGTCGCAAAATATTCAGTATATATACATATATACTTTTCAAAATATTGGAAGTCCTCTTCCATGCATAATATACACAAAGTCCCAGTGTATAACTGTATAAAAAAAATATCGTTGCAAGGTGTTCTCATATATCTAACCTTGTTTCAACGTTTTTCTGAAAATCTTTGTCATTCCTAAGACAATTATTAATTAGATATAAGTTTAAAAGATGAGGTTACCAAATACCCCAATATACTTATATCTTTCCCAATACTACTTGAACTACCACCGTTCAAGTTATAATCAGTTTCAAAAGTTCATCCCACTGATGAGACCACAAGATAAGACTTGAATAGATTCAATCTTTGAAATATTATTGAATGAAAAAGTTATGAGATACTTTATTTAGTCCCGATATATATATATCCACATATATATCTCTAAAACATTTCCTGGAACCTCTGTTATGTAAAGTATGAACAGAGTTTGAAACATCCAATGAATTTGGAAGGAAAAGAAAACCTTTGGCATAAACCAGATATCTTGCTGATCAGGCAAAGATACCCATTAGTAACCTTTTCTACTAGTAGATGGACGAATTCCCCACTGGTCATCACCCTGGTCATAATTAGGACCTTATGCTGGACTGCCACTCAGCCACTTATGCATTTGATGGACTCCCACTGAGCCACTTACACTATCATGGACGCCCACTGAGCCCATGTTGCTTATGCCGACTCAATAGATGGACTTACTTCCCGAACGTTGGGTAAGTAATCAATTCATTTACCAAAACTGCAACCTTGTTGCGAATATAAAATACACCACAGAGCCGGATTCCCCAGGTTTTGAACGAGTATTTAAATCCCCTTTAAAAGGAAGATCTTAAATATAAAAATGAGTTTTGGGATCCGCTCTAACTTTTAAAAATCATTTTGAAGACTCGAAAACACTTTAAAGAGTGTTTGGAGTAAAGCTGATTTAATGAAGTAAATCAGTCCTCAGAATATTTTAGAAAATGACTGAATATTATTATTTAAATAATATTCCCATAAAGAATAATCTTTTATAAAAATAATTGAAGTAGAAGTATTGAAATTTATACTTGAAACGAGTATTAAATAACCAAAGATATACTTATATAAAAGTATTATCTTTATTTGAATAATCGAAAATAAGTTTGATTATTAACACCTTATTTTTTAATAAAATAAAGAATATATTTCAGCAAATAATCGGAGTCATAGATCCTCAAATGAATATTCAAATAATATTCATTAAATAATATAAACTGAGTCATAAGCCTTCGAATGAATATTCAAATAATATTCAATAAATAATATAAAAGAGTCATAAGTCCTCGAATGAATATTCAAATAATATTCAAATAATAAAATAAAAGGAGTCATAAGTCCTCGAATGAATATTCGAAATAATATTCAATAATAAAATAAAGTTTAAAGTTATCGAATAAACCTTATTCGATTAATAGTTTAGAAAACTATAACCATATATATATATATAAATAAATATATATATATAATATACTCGGGAACATCGACTCCCGGTTTAGAAATATGTTCACCTTTTATCCCCTATACTAAGGGTATACGCAACTACTTGCTTATTTCTAGCATAGGTATTATGCAACTATAAGCATTGAAATCAACAGATAGATAACCAGATTATGAAACAGACATGCATATATACCATATTAGCATGCTCCAATATATCGCAAAATTTGCTAATAACAATCATGCAATATCACAAGATAATGCATATACATATATTTACATCACAGCAACAGTATAACGGGTAGAAAACTTGCCTGAGCGACTGGGGTGATAAAAGGCTCGGGACGAGTCTGGTAACCTATAAACAACAAGTAAGTTGGAATTAAACCAAAATCACTTGTAAATCTATACTTTAACTAACTTAGACTCTAACGCTTGTTTTGCGCTCACTGATTTGCTTAAGTCACTCGGGTACCCTCGGCTCCACCATTTTTAATAATTTAACCTTTACGAGTTTTAAAGCGATTCCTTCGCGAGTGTCTTACCAACTGCCTAACACACTTACCATAAATGTTTCATACATTAATTAACCCTTTTTGGTCTTTAACCTATGTTTCAAAGTAAGGCGAGGGGAAAAGTTCTGTTCGCGAAACGCCGTTACTTGAAACGGTCGTTTCTCCTAAACCGTGCATCGGAACCGAACGAACTACATATCAAAACGAAGCTCGTAACATGAGCTATCTAAACATGGCAGTGGTCATAATCTAGCAGGGGGTTCTCGGGTCCTAATGTTATGCACAAAAACAGTCCAAAGAAAATCGGACGTTACGACGGCTATGTTTACGCGATTACCAATGTTTAAACCATTCAAACCCATTCCAAATCGACCTCAAATCCAACCTCAAATCCATCATACAACAAACATCCATCCTTATCACATCATAACAACCCCAACAAATCCACATTAACCATTTATACTTATTCCTCACATGAACTAAAAGCTTTACTTAGGTTCTTTAACTAATTACCAAGATTTACAACTCCAACAATGCAACAAAACCAACTAATCTCTACAAACTCAACCAAACTTCAACCAATCAAGCATCATGCTTCACATATGCTATATCAAACACATTCAATCCTAATTACTCAAAACTAAAGCTAGGGTTTGAAGTTTATACCTTCCTTGGAGAGTGGAGAATCAAGAGAATGGCTTGGAATCACCTTTAAAGCCCTTATCCAAGCTTAATCTAAACAAAACTTCAAGAACACAAATTTTAGTTCTTGAAAACACTATTCACCATCTTCTTTCATGATTTATAGAAAAAGATTGGCTTGGAATTAGAAGCTTAAACTTATAGGAAGTATGTAACTATCCATGGGGAAGCTTAGATAATTACCTTGCTAAATAGTAAGTGGAGGAGCTTGGACTTTCATTTTTTAAGAAAACCACCCGAGAGCTTCATGAACAAAGCCTTGGTTGCTTTTGATTTTTGATATAAATGATTTTTGCTTGGCTTGGTTGCTTGGTTTTTGTGCTTGTTTTAGTCAATTACCTTCTTGCCCTTGAATTTGTGTGGTTCTCATTCAACCACACCTCCTTCCTTCCCATGTCATGCTTATATCATCCTCATGATGTCATCCTCCCTTCCTTGTCCTCTTTCTATTGGTTGGATGACATCATTCCCACTAATCCCTTTGATTAACTTCCTAATCGTTTGCCTAATGACCGCTGATCTGTTATACGGTTCGCTTAACTTTCGTCCTCGTTTATCGTTTGAAGGATCACACCCGGGATCTTATTACTTAGGTTCCCTTAACCTTTCTCAATACATTATATTCCTTTTTATGATCCTCTATTATAATCCTTTAATTTAAATCCTTTTTTATCCTGTTACCTTATACTCAATTCTCTCCGTATCTTGTGGATTTCCGGGAAAAACCAAAGTGTTCGGAATTGGATTCTGACGATCTTTACATACACTTATATACTTCATAGAGTACTAATAATATCCCAGAATATCCATAACAGAACCCCTACATAGTGTGGCATGAAAAGTTTTCTCATTCAGCAAAAACACTATTCATAAGGGTTTCAAAATTTTCCAAAAATTGGGGTTATTACAGTCTCCCCTCCTTAAAAGGATTCCGTCTCGGAATCAAATAGAGAACAAATGGGGATACTTTCTTAGCATTACACTTCCTAACTCTCGAGTCAATTTTCCCACATTGTGGTTCTACCACCAAACTCTGCCTAGTTTGATAATCCTTCTCCTAAGCACTTGTTCCTTTTCACTCTATAACCCTTCCTGGTTGCTCCATATAGGTTACGTCTGGTTGCATATCTATGCGCTCATATGCCTCTATTTATCTGGCATCCGAATTACACTTCCTTAACATTGATACGTGAAACACGCTATGAACTTACTACATGTGCGGGGGGTAGGGCTAGCTCATATGCTAACTTCCCAAAACATCTTAATATATCCAAGGGTCCAACAATTTGTGGACTTAGCTTTCCTTTCTTTCCGAACCTCATCAATCCTTTCCAAGGGATACCTATAACATTTCTAGGTCCCCTATTTCATACTCTTTATCCTTTCGTGTCAAATCAACATACTTATCATGTCCATCTTGGGCTACTACCAGCCGTCCTCTGATTAGATCTATCATATCCTTGGTCCTTTGGACTACTGCGGGTCCGAGCATCTTGCGCTCTACAACTTCATCCTAACATAAGGGAGATCGACATTGTCTTCCCTCAAGGATCTCATAAGGCGACATCTCGATAATGACATAGGATCTGTTGTCGTAAGATAACTCAATTCTCATTAAGTGATCATTCCAAATTCTTTCAAGTCTATTACACAGACTCTCATCATAGCTTCTAATCATTAGAACTTTTGCTTCTCAATACCCATTCTTTTCCAGTTCGTAATCGCTACTACCTTTCGTTCCTAATATTATACGGGTTATACTTTTGCTCGCTAGCGTTCTATAACCTTTTAATAACCACGTCAACCTTAGTATCACGAATGTGTTCCCATTCCGCATACTACCACCACTTTATTACTCCTTTTTCAGTTGTTTCTATTTTCCAAAATTTGATCAATCAAATAGAAGTAAAGGAATTTGTTGAGAGATCATTATGATCATGAACACTTGTTATATCGCATAGTTAGTACAGAAGGTGGCCAGCCTTTAGTACTTGACAAGCAATTAAACAGCATGTGGTATCCTACTAGGCTTCTATCACAAAGATAGATAGTCATTCGGCAATACCTCCCCTTCTGGAAGGGTTGTTCTTCTCAGCTTACATGAAATGAAAAGAAGAGAAAAGAGCGAACTGAAGAGAATTGTATATATATGTAAAAAAAAAATATTGCCATAAAATATCTGGCTTGGAATCTACCTCTGAACTATAGAGGTTTGTCATAGGAGAACAAAACATATATGTATTTATATCAACATCGAGTATTATCGCATCGCATTTCACATGCTTAAATATTTGCTATTCCGTCCATCATTCTATGGACCCATGCTCTTCCTTGAGCTTATACTCAATCACCTTTGAAACTCCCTCGACATCGAAAATCGAATCTGGAATCTCATTTTATACATCATCGTTAATAGAATTCTATGCTTGCACCGCAACCTTCCTCGTATAGTAATACGGCTCTCTATTGATAAGTAGAATAAATATACAATAGGTAGATACTCTACTTAATTAGTCTATCAATGATAACTTATACACTACCACGACCCGATTAGTGGTACTCAATCTCAACACCCATTCCAATACAACTCTCATGGTTGTAATCAGCTCACTACTCGCAGAATCATTGCTGCCTTACTATGGTCCACCACTGACCTACCGTCGTCATTCACTTTTCCATAAAATCTTAATATCTAACCATACGGAGTCCATACATGTCGTATCAAATCATTCTAAGGAGTTAACATAACCACCAATCACAATTCATGAAGAACACTCCAAACTCTGACGTACCTTCATGACATGAAGCAGATAAAAGTGCAGAAGAGTTTCAATCAAAGCAACGATAGCAGGTTAATACCATTTTTAATCATATTCCTTAAATAGAAGACTTAACTCAAAGGTTCGTCTAGTCCTTTTGGAAACATGGTCCTGGCTTATCCCAAGATAGGACCTCCTAAGATAGATAGCCCGTTCATGGCGATTACACGAATTAACTTTTACCAACTACTATTACGGTTGGATATTGCACAGTCATCAGAAGGAATGTCAATCTTCCAAACCATAATTTAACTTTCACATTTTTAACCATCATCACTGTATTCTTTTGGCACACGCGCCTATAATTATCCTCTTACCTTTAAAGTGTCGGCCACCTCTTTGGCCTTTCCTGATAGTAAAATTTCCTTACAGTTATTGTCATTTTAACCACCTCCAAATAAATTTTCTACCTTATTTCAATCACAGCTTATGTGAAAATACTTTTCTTTAATATCTGATGAGTAAAAAAAAAATTTCCATTTTTCCATAAGTTATCCCCTCAGTCTTTAGAGGTTAATCACTGTCATGACTGACTCTCAATCATAATTAGAACATCTTTTATCTTAAGTCCTAATTGCCCTGAACAATTTCGACCATTACTGGTTCGATCCATACTTTCTCGTGGCTTAACACGTGCCCCACTTGGCAACATTATAATTATGTCATATTTCCTTTATCAACATTTTTATTCTTGAGAATTTTGAATATTACCTTTCTCCTTGTAAAACCTCTAAGGTTATCCTTCAATCGTTCCTCCTGTATTCCCTAGATACAGGGCATATCAAAATACCATTCACTATTACTAGAACCATTGTCTATATACTTCTGAAAATTTTCTCCACTGATCCTTAAAGGTTATTATTACCTTAATGCTTTCCAATTCATACTGTCAAAACTCATACTATCCCTATCAAGGGTGAAATGCCAACCTTTATGCATTCCCCTAGGATTCGTTTTAAGTTACCGATGTTCTATCCTTAATTCCACCTTTAAAAAGGTACAAGCATCCTTCCATGGATAAATAAAGTCATATATCCCTGATATGGGTATCTTATTCAATCATTCCCACCTCGATAGTAAATGCCTAATTTCACAATAACATCTGTATACAAAATGAGGTTTAATCAAAATGGCCTCCAAAAGATAACAACGGTTATCCGCTTTTCTTGCCTAATCTGGTAACGATAACATGGATGTTCTGGAAGATATTGGTCGTGTTCAACGTGAACTTCTTCTTAATAATTCCTTATTTACTTTTGTTGTTTATCTCAACAGTCACCTCAATGTTGGGATATCTTTCATATCTGGCGTCTCCCTTTCTGGGTATCATGCCACCGGTCTTACACTTCACCTTCTTGAAGGTCACTTCCTTCATCCAATTTTCTTAATTTCTTACTTTCTTATCCCCTTAGTCTATCCGCGTCTCATTATTTATCCTTCGAATTATCTCAAGGTTTCCTCGAATCCTCCCAACTTACAGGGGAAAAAAATATATGTATCTCTTATGCCCTCAACCATCAATTTTAACTCATGGTGAATCACCCTCATCCTGACGATTACATACTCTTCTATTTCTATTTCTACGAGTCTTTAGGGTTTCCTCATACCCAACTCCCTTATCATTCCTCAAACTCTATTGCCGTTATATTCCTTTCCACTTCAATTTCTTTTTTTTTTCCTTTCTCTTATCATTATTTCATGAACCAACACAACATAAGCATTGATTCCAGCATCCCGTCATTCTGGATTCGTGTCCTCAGAACGAATCTTGACAACTTTTACAACTTAGATTCATAATTTTTTCATACTCGTCTGCCTTTGTTCTGGCTCTAAAGCTTTTACTCTATCTCTATAACCTTGGGAAGTACTTTCCTGAAAACAATTGACTGAACTTAAATCAGTTTATTATAATCTCTTACTCTGTGCCTTCCTTGGTCTTTCACCAGCGAGTGGTCTCTCTCTTAGGAGGGTAAGTGACAAAAACAGTCTTTGGTGATTCGTCAATCATTTAGAATCTCCAATGATTCCTATATTTCCTTTAGCCAGGCTCTTGCCTCGACTGGGTCAACCTGTTCCTTGGAACTCTGAGAGCTTAGAGACTTAAAGGTCCTGAAAGAATTTCCTATCGCATTGTTTCCTCAAGGTGGTGGTTGGGGATAATAGTCTAAGTTCTGTCTAGACAGGTCCATGAATTGCCGTATAGGAGTACCGTCTCGGGTCTCCTTTCCTTACTCGACTTTCTGTTTCCTTAGTATGAAATGTTTCATCCTACTCCCCATAATTGGGGTCATCTTTTAATTTAAAATCCTCATTTTCCACTCCATTATGTGATGGGTTCCTTCTATCTTGATGGCGACCTCCCTAACTATCACGTTCAGGGTTTGCTCTAAATCTTATTCCTCAAACTATGGCTCTCATCTAAGTTCTCATCCTTACGCTCTTGAACTTTCGGAACCCAAATTCTATAGGAATACCTCATTATTCCCTTATCATCTTTCTCGGTATTAATCTCATATTTATTTGTTGGCTCTCTGCCTTCATTCATCACCTTTCTCTGGCACCGTATGCTCTTTTCCAATAATTCGGTCTCTATTGCAATCTCAAACAGCTTTTCGGTACCGGCTCCGGTTACCTTCACTATTATTTCCAAAATCTCTTATAAACTCTCCCAAAGACATTATCATCTTGAGTCTCTCCTTTTTACTAAGGGCATCAGCCACCACATTGGCTTTCCCCGAATGATAAAGAATCTCCCAATCATTATTCTTGATTAGCTCTAACTGCCTCCTCTGGCATATGTTGAGCTCTTTCTACGTGAAAATGTACTAGAGCACTTATGGCTTAGGTAATTCTCGCACTTCTCTCCATACAAGTAGTGCCTCCAATCTTTAGGGTAAAACTATTGCCACGAGCCTAAGCTCATGGGCGGGGATATCGAACTTCATATTACCTTAATTGTCTTGACATGTACGCGATTATCTTGTTGTGCTGTATAAGAAGCACCCTAATTCCTTATGCGAAGCGTCTCTTCCAAATCACAAAATCTCCTTTTTCCATCCGGCAACGCCAACATAGGGGCCGTCACCAACCTTTGCTTCAGTTCTTAACAGCTGTTCTCGCATTTCTCTGTCTATTCAAACTTCTCATTCTTATGAGTAAGCCGCGTCAAAGGGGCTGCGATCTTCGCAAAGTCCTGTACCAATCTACGATAGTAGCCGGCCAATCCTACCTCTGGGAGTCGACCTAACCATGGTCATCAATTCATCAGTGGTCCTTTATCCAATCTTGTCAGGATCCTCCATTGGATCCTCCTCAACAACTATCCCTTCTAGGACAACATCCTCAACCGCTACATCCTCAATATCAACATCATCCGGTCCTGCATTAGGACACTCTATCGGATCCACAATCCGATCTCCAATAAGTAATAAAATATCATCGCGTTGTTGCTCCTCAACCTCAGGGTTCGGTGTCCCGCTACCATATACGATAACGAACTACGCTCCAATCACGATATTTATAAGGGTTCCCATAAGGGTTTTAACTGTCAGTACTACGTTAGGTAGCCCGACTATGAACTTGGCAAGAGTTCTTATTATCTTAGTTAACTTATTATCTTAACGTCCCATCATCTCTGAGGTTTATAACGCTTGGCTCTGATACCATTTCTGTAACACCCCCAGATCTGGGGTCGAGGATCCGGGTCGTCACGGTCTTTCTTTCCACAATATCACTTCACTTAATTAATAATAATAACCTTATGCTGTGACCCCACACTAACACACACCACAACCCGTTATAGTCTCAGAGATGAAATTTAAATAAGTACAAGTCTTTGAATCCACAATTTAAAAGTTATTACAACCCAAAATGATTACTTGATAAATTTACAGTTAATTGCCATTATCTGCCACAAGTTATAATTATACATAATTGATTCTCAAAAGTAGATGGTCTGATCTACAATAGATCTACCTCTGCAGCTATAGCAGCTACAACATCAACGGGAAGACGCGGGACGCTTCCCACGCGCTTGCGCTGGGTCTGCTGGAGTCTGGCCATCTTTCCTAACTGTTGTTGTGTGATGAAGAAATAAAGCAAGGGTGAGCAGCAAGCCCACCAAAATAATATGTATAATGATTTACAATATATGAGCCTACTCATAATACTCATGAAAGTCTTGGTCAAAAGAAATGAACCAAGTTTGATATCTTAATGCGATGAAGTCGCAAAATATTCAGTATATATACATATATACTTTTCAAAATATTGGAAGTCCTCTTCCATGCATAATATACACAAAGTCCCAGTGTATAACTGTATAAAAAAAATATCGTTGCAAGGTGTTCTCATATATCTAACCTTGTTTCAACGTTTTTTTGAAAATCTTTGTCATTCCTAAGACAATTATTAATTAGATATAAGTTTAAAAGATGAGGTTACCAAATACCCCAATATACTTATATCTTTCCCAATACTACTTGAACTACCACCGTTCAAGTTATAATCAGTTTCAAAAGTTCATCCCACTGATGAGACCACAAGATAAGACTTGAATAGATTCAATCTTTGAAATATTATTGAATGAAAAAGTTATGAGATACTTTATTTAGTCCCGATATATATATATCCACATATATATATCTCTAAAACATTTCCTGGAACCTCTGTTATGTAAAGTATGAACAGAGTTTGAAACATCCAATGAATTTGGAAGGAAAAGAAAATCTTTGGCATAAACCAGATATCTTGCTGATCAGGCAAAGATACCCATTAGTAACCTTTTCTACTAGTAGATGGACGAATTCCCCACTGGTCATCACCCTGGTCATAATTAGGACCTTATGCTGGACTGCCACTCAGCCACTTATGCATTTGATGGACTCCCACTGAGCCACTTACACTATCATGGACGCCCACTGAGCCCATGTTGCTTATGCCGACTCAATAGATGGACTTACTTCCCGAACGTTGGGTAAGTAATCAATTCATTTACCAAAACTGCAACCTTGTTGCGAATATAAAATACACCACAGAGCCGGATTCCCCAGGTTTTGAACGAGTATTTAAATCCCCTTTAAAAGGAAGATCTTAAATATAAAAATGAGTTTTGGGATCCGCTCTAACTTTTAAAAATCATTTTGAAGACTCGAAAACACTTTAAAGAGTGTTTGGAGTAAAGCTGATTTAATGAAGTAAATCAGTCCTCAGAATATTTAGAAAATGACTGAATATTATTATTTAAATAATATTCCCATAAAGAATAATCTTTTATAAAAATAATTGAAGTAGAAGTATTGAAATTTATACTTGAAACGAGTATTAAATAACCAAAGATATACTTATATAAAAGTATTATCTTTATTTGAATAATCGAAAATAAGTTTGATTATTAACACCTTATTTTTTAATAAAATAAAGAATATATTTCAGCAAATAATCGGAGTCATAGATCCTCAAATGAATATTCAAATAATATTCATTAAATAATATAAACTGAGTCATAAGCCTTCGAATGAATATTCAAATAATATTCAATAAATAATATAAAAGAGTCATAAGTCCTCGAATGAATATTCAAATAATATTCAAATAATAAAATAAAAGGAGTCATAAGTCCTCGAATGAATATTCGAAATAATATTCAATAATAAAATAAAGTTTAAAGTTATCGAATAAACCTTATTCGATTAATAGTTTAGAAAACTATAACCATATATATATATATAAATAAATATATATATATAATATACTCGGGAACATCGACTCCCGGTTTAGAAATATGTTCACCTTTTATCCCCTATACTAAGGGTATACGCAACTACTTGCTTATTTCTAGCATAGGTATTATGCAACTATAAGCATTGAAATCAACAGATAGATAACCAGATTATGAAACAGACATGCATATATACCATATTAGCATGCTCCAATATATCGCAAAATTTGCTAATAACAATCATGCAATATCACAAGATAATGCATATACATATATTTACATCACAGCAACAGTATAACGGGTAGAAAACTTGCCTGAGCGACTGGGGTGATAAAAGGCTCGGGACGAGTCTGGTAACCTATAAACAACAAGTAAGTTGGAATTAAACCAAAATCACTTGTAAATCTATACTTTAACTAACTTAGACTCTAACGCTTGTTTTGCGCTCACTGATTTGCTTAAGTCACTCGGGTACCCTCGGCTCCACCATTTTTAATAATTTAACCTTTACGAGTTTTAAAGCGATTCCTTCGCGAGTGTCTTACCAACTGCCTAACACACTTACCATAAATGTTTCATACATTAATTAACCCTTTTTGGTCTTTAACCTATGTTTCAAAGTAAGGCGAGGGGAAAAGTTCCGTTCGCGAAACGCCGTTACTTGAAACGGTCGTTTCTCCTAAACCGTGCATCGGAACCGAACGAACTACATATCAAAACGAAGCTCGTAACATGAGCTATCTAAACATGGCAGTGGTCATAATCTAGCAGGGGGTTCTCGGGTCCTAATGTTATGCACAAAAACAGTCCAAAGAAAATCGGACGTTACGACGGCTATGTTTACGCGATTACCAATGTTTAAACCATTCAAACCCATTCCAAATCGACCTCAAATCCAACCTCAAATCCATCATACAACAAACATCCATCCTTATCACATCATAACAACCCAACAAATCCACATTAACCATTTATACTTATTCCTCACATGAACTAAAAGCTTTACTTAGGTTCTTTAACTAATTACCAAGATTTACAACTCCAACAATGCAACAAAACCAACTAATCTCTACAAACTCAAACAAACTTCAACCAATCAAGCATCATGCTTCACATATGCTATATCAAACACATTCAATCCTAATTACTCAAAACTAAAGCTAGGGTTGAAGTTTATACCTTCCTTGGAGAGTGGAGAATCAAGAGAATGGCTTGGAATCACCTTTAAAGCCCTTATCCAAGCTTAATCTAAACAAAACTTCAAGAACACAAATTTTAGTTCTTGAAAACACTATTCACCATCTTCTTTCATGATTTATAGAAAAAGATTGGCTTGGAATTAAAAGCTTAAACTTATAGGAAGTATGTAACTATCCATGGGGAAGCTTAGATAAATACCTTGCTAAATAGTAAGTGGAGGAGCTTGGACTTTCATTTTTTAAGAAAACCACCCGAGAGCTTCATGAACAAAGCCTTGGTTGCTTTTGATTTTTGATGAAAATGATTTTTGCTTGGCTTGGTTGCTTGGTTTTTGTGCTTGTTTTAGTCAATTACCTTCTTGCCCTTGAATTTGTGTGGTTCTCATTCAACCACACCTCCTTCCTTCCCATGTCATGCTTATATCATCCTCATGATGTCATCCTCCCTTCCTTGTCCTCTTTCTATTGGTTGGATGACATCATTCCCACTAATCCCTTTGATTAACTTCCTAATCGTTTTGCCTAATGACCGCTGATCTGTTATACGGTTCGCTTAACTTTCGTCCTCGTTTATCGTTTGAAGGATCACACCCGGGATCTTATTACTTAGGTTCCCTTAACCTTTCTCAATACATTATATTCCTTTTTATGATCCTCTATTATAATCCTTTAATTTAATCCTTTTTTATCCTGTTACCTTATACTCAATTCTCTCCGTATCTTGTGGATTTCCGGGAAAAACCAAAGTGTTCGGAATTGGATTCTGACGATCTTTACATACACTTATATACTTCATAGAGTACTAATAATATCCCAGAATATCCATAACAGAACCCCTACATAGTGTGGCATGAAAGTTTTCTCATTCAGCAAAAACACTATTCATAAGGGTTTCAAAATTTTCCAAAAATTGGGGTTATTACATCTAACCATTATCATATTCTCAATCTGGCATATTTAGAATTATCTTATTATCATGACAGCTATCTGAGCATTACGCTTCAATAGTTAGTTCAATACCTAGAAAAATGTCAAGTTCTCCTGCCTTAAATGGTATCAATTCATCACAAACTCATTGCCAGAAATGTCAATTTTCACCATTGGTACTCTCTTGTTTAATATTTATATGTTCTTGATTTGCTAGTTTTATAGCCATGATCTCATTTAATAATTCAACAGGGTAATTCAACTTATCGACAAAACCTTGAGAAATAATGATCAAGTTGCTCTTACATCTACCAATACTTTAACACATAAGGTATTTACAATACTCATTTCCTGCCGTCATATCTGTATTCTGAATAACATGTTTCACAAACATATCGTAAACTCTTGTCCTTGGAGACGTATTCCTTATCGGAGTAGATTCCCTTAATTCCTAGGACATCCCTGACTGGGGCTGGTGATTTACAATCCTCGCCATAGGCTCTGATTTTCCCATACTTGAAACATGCAAATCCAATGATTGGAACTTCGTCTGCTTGGTTCTTGATAGATTGATTTTATTTGGAAAACTTTCATAAAGAACAATAATGCAGGCAAAATAATTAGAAAGATTCATATTTTAATAAATTTATAGTTGAGAAATAAAGAATGAGTAATGATTTGAATATGAATGATACAACCACATTGGTACTTAAGATGGCCAGTCTTTCATGTCGTATGGCATACAGCTCATGATTAGGTGGCGTCCAACCCGACACTTCGTCATTTCGACAAAGTGTCTTACCATAACACTATTTGTCCCAATCAGAAAGCAAAAC